>NC_088407.1:62836084-63016510 GCF_034236695.1 Oncorhynchus nerka
TGCAATGATAATTTGGTTGCAGGTGTTGCACAAGGCAGTGATTGAGGTGGATGAGAAAGGCACCACTGCAGCCGCTGCCACAGAAGGCACCATCACTGGATATGCCTTACCCTCTTCCTTTATCGTTAACCGACCATTCTTCTTTTTTATTTACCATGAGGCCACTAACAGCTTGTTGTTCATGGGCCGAGTGATTGACCCCACCAAAAACTGATTGTAAAGAGTACTATGTATTTGGTGTCTGGAGAGGTGTTGTACATGTAATATGTTCAGTTTGTATGTATTAAAAGGTGAACAGATATTCAACTGGTTTGGTGATCTTCCTAATATAAAGACTGTAACCTGAACATTTCAACCCTGCCTGAGTCCTTAAATTGAAGGCATGTATCACATATTATCTAAAAAATTAAGCAAATATGACCAACGTTAGAGTCCAATTAATGTTACATTATAGAAAACCTTTTCATATGTAGTATGTCTGATCTGCATTGTCAATGATGTCTTCTCCATCACTTCAGACACACATTCCAGCAACACTGCTCTCTGCTCAAGCTGAAAGGTTACTAATAAAGTTTTTCAAACCACGTGATTACAAATGCCATGGCTGCGTCCTCGTGTCATATGTGAGTCCAATCAAGTCGTGTGATTTATCCTTATCGGAGGAAATTCCTGTGAACAGTCAAAGGTTGTTTATTTATTTTTTAATCTGTTTATGCAGCTATATTTCGTGAAACTGTATTGAATATTAATTAATTTGTGGTGCAGAGTGTTTCATGTGGACAGCTATAAAATAGCTAGCTGCCATGCTGATGTTCTATCTAATATGTCAGACTGGCTAGCTAGGTTACACCTTTCAATTACTTATATAGTGAATACTTCCCTTTATTATATTTGTTTTCACCAGCTATAGCACGTACCAGTTAGAATACAGCAATTCAAGGGGCTTTATCTACCAGTAGCTGCTGGTTACAACTGATGCGTTTGTTGTCATCATAGCTAGCTAGTTTGCTAATGGCTAGCTACTTCAGCTACACGCTTTGGTATAAGGACACTTTTTTGTAACAATCTAGCCGGCACTTTGTACTGTACTAAGATCAAAATATCTAATTGGAATACACAGAATTATTCATTTTACTGTTGATCATGAATGTAGTCTTAATCATTAACTTTTTAACTGTTATCTATTCATAGAAAATGAAGCCCAACAGGAGCCAGATGAAAAATATGCGCCCTTTCTGTCGGCCGAAGTCAGCCAAACGGGGAATCCAAGTGAAGGGCAGCTGGAAAGCAGTAGAACTGGACCCCAGTCTCTTCTCAGAAGAGGGCATGGGGGGACTGGTATGTTTTGAGGAGCTGACAGACTACCGTCTGATAGACTCTGTCAAGGAAGAAGCTAAAGCAGAAGCTAAAGCAGAAAAAGATAAAAAGAAGAGAGAAGAAAGAAAAGAAAAGAGAAAAGCTAAGAAAAGAAAGGCTAGTGAGGGAGATAAGGATGGAGGGAAACAGGAGGAGGTATGTGAGGGAGGTAGTGACAAAAATGAAACGTCCGAAAAACCAGCTAGGAAGAAGAATAAAAAGAAAACAGCCCAACAAAATGATCCAACCACACAGGATGACGTTTCTGTGGACAGTAAAGTGAAAAGTGAGGAGGTGAGGGACGAAGTCCAAAACCTTGAAAATGGTTCAGAGAACGTTGTGGTCAAGGAGGAAAAGGAAAAAGCCCCTGAAGAAACTGTCTCACAAGATGCTGTTACGTGTCCTGAGGATGCTCAGCCACAATCAAACAACACAATGACTGATGGCAAAAATAAGAAAAAGAGGAAAAAGAAAAGAAAGGTAGAAAAGCAGACGGTCCCAGAGTCACAGCTAGCGCAAGAGTCACAGACAGAGTTACCCCCTCAAGGCAAAATGTCTAAACTCTCCAAAAAGAAAGCAAAGAATTGGACCAATGCGGCGCGCTCTGGTTCTGACCAAAACTCAGATGTGACAGCGTGGAAGGATCTGTTTGTCCCTGACCAAGTGTTGAAGGCACTGAGCAGTCTAGGGTTCGGATCACCCACGGCAATTCAAGCTCTGGCATTGCCACCTGCTATCAGAGACCATATGGACATTGTTGGGGCCGCCGAGACGGGTAGTGGGAAGACGCTGTCTTTCGGCATCCCCATGATCCATCATATCCTGGAGTGGAAGAAGGGAGTAGATGAAAGTGAGGGGGTGACGGATGGCCAGACTGAGCCAGGAACACAGGTGGAAAGCTTGTACCTGCCGACTGTGGAAGAATCTGTAGAGACAAGTATTTCCATGGACACCAGCGACGAGGTCACTGAGCCAGCTCCAAAGACCAGGGCTGAGTCTAAAGAGGCCTGCACTGAGGAAACCACAGAGCAGGAATATCCACAAGAGCAGGGGAGTGAAGATGTAGCAGAGGAAGACAATGCTGCTGATGACAATGAAATCATTGTGGAGGGTGACGAAAAAGCAATTGAGGAGGAGGAGGATGATGAAGAAATATATCAGGAGGATGAGAGTGACTCTGAAAAGATTGGGTGCGTCAAAGTCATTGAGAATATGGAGTTTGACTTTGACAACACAGCAGAAGAAGATGATACTCTGAAAGTCAGTGAGAAACAGCCATTGTTAGGGTTGGTTCTGTGCCCTACCAGGGAGCTGGCTGTACAGGTGAAACATCACATTGATGCTGTGGCCAAGTTTACTGGTGAGTGCGAAAGGCAGTGAGAAACCACTGATTCATAAAAAATGTGATAACCCTATTCATGAAGTAGGTGTGGGCTTTCAAGAATCACAAAGCTATTTAAATTAATAGATTCAACTGATGTGTTCCTGTGTGCAGGTATAAAAACAGCGATTGTGGTCGGTGGAATGGCTCAGCAGAAACAGATCAGGATGCTGAAACGGAGACCTGAGATCATCATTGCTACTCCAGGACGCCTGTGGGAGATGATCAAAGAGAGGCATCCACATCTGGTCAACCTAAGGCAGCTAAGGTATATAAAATACAAAATGTGTAGTTTTATGACATTACATGTAGTCCGTACTTGGCAACTAAAAGGTGAATTACCTACACAGCACATACAAGTAAACAGTAAGAGGCCAGGATGAAGCAGTTTGTTTTGGTAGCGTCAATGTAATCAGTAGTGTTTAAATAGTTGGTATAATGCATATTCAATGCAGATGTTTGTCCATATCTGGCCTGGAAAGTACATTTTATTTCCTCATACCAGTCATGATTTTAATGTATTTTTTCATAGGTGTCTAGTCATTGACGAAGCAGACCGCATGGTGGAAAGAGGCCATTTTGCTGAGCTGGAAAGTCTGCTGGAGATGCTGAACACTGTCCAGTTCAACCCAAAGAGGCAGACATTTGTGTTCTCCGCCACCCTGACCATGGCCCACAGCTTGCCCACCCGTGTCCTGCAGAAGAAGGGCAAGAAGGTGGACCAGCGAAGCAAGCTGGAGGTCCTTATGGAGAAAGTTGGGATCAGGTCCAAGCCTAAAGTCATTGATCTGACCCGGAAGGAGGCTACAGTCGAGACCCTGACTGAGACACGGATACACTGTGAAAAGGAAGAGAAGGATTTCTTCCTGTACTACTTCCTGCTCCAGTATCCAGGCCGGACTATGGTGTTTGCCAACAGTATTGACTGCATCAAGCGGCTTAACTCTCTGCTGGTCATCCTGGACCGTACTCCACTGCCACTGCATGCCAACATGCACCAGAAGCAGCGCCTAAAGAACCTTGAGAGGTTCGCTGAGAGGGAGAGGTAAGGCATAGAAAAATGACATGTATATGCTGCAGGCTAGTTATTATCCATATCGGTTTAGTTATGGATTGGATTAGCCTTGAGTGGGTCAGCAAATTTGTCTCTACCAAAAACTATTTTGACTATAGTACACATTGATGTTTACAGCTGTGTGCTCCTGACAACTGATGTGGCTGCAAGAGGGCTGGACATTCCAAATGTTCAACATGTCATTCATTACCAGGTATGCATTTTGACACCTTTGGTGGCTTCCTGTCATGCTTTGTCTGACAGTTATTCCTTAAATTAAGAACATTATTGTGTGTGCCTCAGGTTCCAAGGACATCAGAGACTTATGTCCACCGCAGTGGTAGGACAGCACGAGCCACCAAAGAGGGGCTCAGTTTGCTCCTGGTTGGGCCAGATGACATGATGAACTTCAAGAAAATTTACAGAGCTCTGGGAAAGGATGAGGAGGTTCCCATGTTTCCCATACAGAGCAAGTGCATGGCTGCCATCAAGGTAGACACCTAACAAGGCACCTATATATCACATGATCAATCTGAGCTAGGAGCTGCACATATTTACTTCTCTTTCATAATATGACATATGGTACAATGTTTTGTCTGCCTTGACAGGAGCGAGTCAACATGGCCAGGAAGATAGAGAAGATTGAGTTTCACAACAGCAGAGAGAAGCATCACAACTCTTGGTTTAAGCAAGCAGCAGAAGCTCTGGAGGTGGATCTTGATGATGATGTTTTGCTTGGTAAGACTACATAACTCATTTAATTATCTAGGAGTGGGAGGTTGGCTCATGAGAAATCCAGACATTCCATCAATAGTTAAGTGACATTTAATTTTTTCAGGGGGGAGGAAGGACGAGGAGGACGACAGACAGCAACAGAAGATGGTGAAGGGCATGAAGAAGCACCTGAAACACCTGATTTCTCAGCCTGTATTTAAGAATGTGATGAAGACCAAGTACCCCACACAGATGGGTAAGCTCTCCCTGCCCAACATGCCCCTACATGGTTTGGAAACGGCCTTGACCAGTGTCTCCAATCAGAAGAAAAGACCGAAACAAAAGAAAAAGCAGCAGTAGTGTTAATGTGTAGTCTCAATTAGAATGTCTTTTCATAAATGGAAATACAGTGCAATTATTGTAACATTTTCACATAAAATGATTTTAAGAGATATCAGAGTCTTGTTTTTATTTTTTTGCAACATTCAAGAAAGTAGAGAGGAGTTAACCACATTTGTTTACTGTACAGTACGTTCAAAGTATTCAGACCCCTTGACTTTCTCCACATTTTGTTACGTTACAGCCTTATTCTAAAATTAATCAAATGGTTTTTTTCCCTGTCAATCTACAGACAATGCCTCAATGATAAAGCAGAAACAGGTTTTTAGAATTGTTTGCAAATGTATTTTAAAAAACGTATCCCATTAACATTAGTATTCAGACCCTTTACTCTGTACTTTGTTGAAGCACCTTTGTCACCGATTACAGAATCTAGTCTTTTGGGGTATGATGATGCAACAAACTTTGCACACCTGTATTTGAGGAGTTTCTTGCATTCTTCTCTGTAGATCCCCTCAAGCTCTGTCAGGTTGGATAAGGAGCGTTGCTGCACAGCTATTTTCAGATCTCCAGAGATATTTGATGGTGTTCAAGTCCGGTCTTTGGCTGGGTCACTCAAGGACATTCAGAGACTTGTCCTGAAGCCACTCCTGCATTGTCTTGGCTGTGTGCTGAGGGTAGTTGTCCTTCTCCCAGGTCAGGTCCTGAGCGCTCTGGAGCAGGTTTTCATCAAAGATTTCTGTACTTTGCTCTGTTAATCTTTCCCCCAACTGGTCTGGACTGGTCTCCCAGTCCCTGCCGCTGAAAAACATCCCCACAGCATGATGTTGCCACCACCATGCTTCACGGTAGGGACGGTGCCAGGTTTCCTCCAGACGTGATGCTTGGCTTTCAGGCCAAAGAGTTCAATCTTGGTTTCATCAGACCAGAGAATCTTGTTTCTCATGGTCAGAGTCCTTTACGTGCCTTTCGGCAAACTCCAAGCGGGCTGTCGTGCCTTTTACTGAGCAGTGGCACCTGTTTGGCCACTACCATAAAGGCTTGATATGGTTGTCCTGGAAGGTTCTCCCATTCTCTCCATCCACAGAGGAACTCTGGAGCTCTGTCAAAGTGACCATCGGGTTCCTGGTCACCTCCCTGACCAAGACCCTTTTCCCCCGATTGCTCAGTTTGGCCGGGCGGCCAGCTCTAGGAAGTCTTGGTGGTTCCAAACGTCTTCCATTTAAGAATGATGGAGGCCACTGTGTTCTTGGGGACCTTCAATGCTGCAGACATTTTTTGGTACCCTTCCCCAGATCTGTGCCTCGACACAATCCTGTTTCGACGCTCTACGCACAATTTCTATGACCTCGTGGCTTGGTTTTGTTCTCTGCCATGCACTGTCAATTGTGGGACCTTCTATAGACAGGTGTGTGCCTTTCCAAATCATGTCCAATCAATTGAATTTATGACGGGTGAACTCCAAGTTGTAGAAACATCTCAAGGATGATCAATTGAAACAGGATGCACCTGAGTTTAATTTCGAGTTTCATTGCAAAGTGTCTGAATACTTATTTACTTAAGGTACTTATTTTTTTATTTTTAATATGTTTGCAAAAATGTCAACCTGTTTTCGCTGTGTCATTATGGGGTATTGTATGTAGATAAATTATTGAATCAATTTTAGAATAAGCAATGTAACAAAGTGGAAAAAGTCAAGGGGTCTGAATACTTTCCGAATGCATGATATTATAGAACAATACAAACTTTTACAAACATTTTTTAAACTCTTAAAATAAATTAATAACACTAAACTTCCTGTAAACCTGAGATATGTGGAGTCCTTTATCAGGCCCCTCAATGGCAATGATGTGGGTAGAGAATGTCGTAGTGGGCTGTTTTATAGAGGAGGAGTAGGGAGGGCTGGGTTCCCTCTGGAATGGTGTGGTGGGCCAGACGCTATCCGTCTCCCACTCAATGGAAGCAATGTGGATGCTAACGCCTAAGGCCTCCGACAGAGCCAGGATATCTATGTGGTCACACTCCATTGCCATGGTTTCCACTTCCTGGATAAGTCAAGAATGGACATTATGTAAGTATCTACCCATGCAGAAATATCATGATGTGTGGTCAATACAAATGTTGATGGGTTTGATCACAAATTACAGTTAGCAAAAATGTAATGTCAGTGAGTGGTCCCTGGCTCCAGAGTGGCACAGCGGTCTAAGGCACTGCATCTGTGCTAGAGGCATCACTACAGATCCTGGTTTGATTCCAGGCTGTATCACAACCGACTGTGATTGGGAGTCTCATAGGGTGGCGCACAATTGGCCTAGCATCGTCCGGGTTAGGGTTTGGCTGGGGTAGGCCGTCATTGTAAATAAGCATTTGTTCTTAACTGACTTGCCTACTTAAATACCCCATTTACTTTAATTTATTGCACCAACACTAGAGAGCAGCAAAACACTTTCAGACACTAGTTTTGAGTGGCGAGAAACTCCTTAGGACAAAATAGAATTGTCCACGGAGAAAATCAGCAGCACCAGGCACACTTCCATATCATATTAATGAAACAGGAGACGATAGCAATATGGTATTGAGCGCAACTCCTACTTACCTGAGTGCAGTAAACCTTGACTGGGTGCCTCCACAAAGTGGCTAAAGAAGTCTGCATGGTTTTGCAGGTAGGCTAATGTGAGCAGCCTTAGGTATTGCACCATACTGTCAAAGGTAGTTTGCTCATTAAAGAGCTGGAGCAATGTGTCACCATGTTCATCAGCTTCACATTGTTCCAGAACACCTACAAACTAAAAGCTGAACCTGTCTGATAATCAACCCTTGTCATTAATCAACAGGCTTCAGTTACATGAGTCTGGCGGTTATTATTGTGAAGATGCAATATTTGATTTTAGAAAATAGTACCAAGGTACATGTACATTTACCATGTTTGCAAGTATTTGAAAGAGTTCTCATCAATGCCCGCAGCCAATAACTCTGCCTCTTTGTATCACTGTTTCTTTGAATCTGAGAGACATTATGCATATACCTCCATTATTTTGAAGTGGAAAAGCCACACGCAGGCAAAGGCACATTCTTGGAATCCAAAACATTCTACAAATTCACATGGCAAAGGCTATGTGTAGGAAGGAATTTACCTTTGCAAAGCTCTGTCCTTTTGCAACAATGATTCCAGGTGTCCAAAGCTTAGGGCTCTGTAAAAGCAATTGCCATCTCCCCTGATTTCCCAGATGTACTTATTATACTGGCTGAAAATGTCTGTCAAAACTGAAGCGATGTTATTGTTTTTGAATTTGTCAAATTCAAACAAGTAATTTCATTTCACTAGCCGGTCTTATATTTTATTTAATACCTCTGATTTGACTAACAGTTAGTCAATATAATTTATGGTAACACTTTTTTAGTTTCCTTATTAGTGTAATTTCATTACAATTGTTTCAAGATAGCCAAGGCATATCTATCCAATGAAGTCGGATCTCACAGCAGACAAGTAAAGCTTTGTATGTAGGTAGCATCATTCACGTTATGATCTTTGTCAGCCTTTTGCAATGGCTAGCTAGCTATATGAATATGCATTACCCAATACTTTGCAGCTTCCTCCTCCAGTAGGTATTTCTTCTCTACTTGAAACAAACTGTCGAGCGTCCATCTGTGAAGAACAGTCGTTTGCCAAATTAATAGTCTGTAAATGGTGTACTGACAATAGTAAAAAGTCATGCTTTGTTAATTCCTACGTTCAAAATGTTTTGTTGCTAAAAGATAACATTACCATACCTGAGGCGTCTCAAAGAATAGTCATAAGACAAACTAATCAACTTCTTTGCTCGCTTTGAAGACAATACAGTGCCACTGACACGGCCCACTACCAAAACCTGCAGGCTCTCCTTCACCGCAGCCAACGTGAGTAAAACATTTAAACGTGTTAACCCTCGTAAGGCTGCTGGCCCAGACGGCATCCCTAGCCGCGTCCTCAGACTAGCTTTGAGAGACTAGTCAAGGATCATATCACCTCCATCCTACCTGACACCCTAGACCCACTACAATTTGCTTATCGCCCCAATAGGTCCACAGACGACGCAATCACACTGCCCCAAATCTGGACAAGAGGAATACCTATGTAAGAATGCTGTTCATCGATTACAGCTCAGCATTTAACACCATAGTACCCTCCAAACTCGTCATTAAGCTTGAGACCCAAGGTCTCGACCCCGCCCTGTGCAACTGGGTCCTGGACTTTCTGACAGGCCGCCCCCCAGGTGGTGAGGGTAGGAAACAACTCATCCATCACTCATCCATATACAGTGGGGAGAACAAGTATTTCATACACTGCCGGTTTTGCTACTTATAAAGCATGTAGAGGTCTGTCATTTTTATCATAGGTACACTTCAACTGTGAGAGACGGAATCTAAAACAAAAATCCAGAAAATAATAAAATGCTAATTAATTACTTAAAAATCATACAATGTGATTCTTTACATTTTGTTTTAGATTCCGTCTCTCACAGTTGAAGTGTACCTATGATAAAAATGACAGACCTCTACATGCTTTGTAAGTAGGAAACACTGCTGATTTTGCAGGTTATCAAATACTTGTTCCCCCCACTGTATATATTTTCTACATTTATCCGTTATTTTACCAGGTAAGTTGACTGAGAAAACATTCTCATTTGCAGCAACGACTTGGGGAATAGTTACAGGGGAGAGGAATGAGCCAATTGTAAACTGGGGATTATTAGGTGACCAGATTGGTAATTTAGCCAGGACACCAGGGTTACACCCCTACGATACGTGCCATGGGATCTTTAATGACCTCAGAAAGTCAGGACACCCTTTAACGTCCCATCTGAAAGACAGCAGTGTCCTGGGGCATTGGGATATTTTTTTTAGACCAGAGGAAAGAGTGCCTCCTACTGGCCCTCCAACACCATTTCCAGCAGCATCTGGTCTCCCATCCAGGGACTGACCAGGACCAACCCTGCTTAGCTTCAGAAGCAAGCCAGCAGTGGTATGCAGGGTGGTATGCTGCATAACTACATATTCTTATTCATTCCTTTACACTTGCGTGTATAAGGTAGTTGTTGTGAAATTGTTCGATTTACTTGTTAGATATTACTGCATGGTCGGAACTAGAAGCACAAGCATTTCGCTACACTCGAATTAACATCTGCTAACCATGTGTATGTGACCAATAAAACTTGATTTGATTTTTAATTTTGTCTGTCCACCTTCATAAAGACTAGGTTAGCATGCTACTAAGATAAACATGGCTAACTAAGTAGAAACACATATTTCCACAAATTGTCATCCTGTCTCACAAGGCTAAGCGCGTGGAAAAATACAACTGTTGTACGCAATAAAAAGTGGAATGAAATGTAACATCGAAAGACATAATAAATTAAATGTTCGAGCGACAGTACCAACCACAACAACCGGATATTTAGAACTGCCACGTGCTTTGTGTTTAAAGCGACAGTACATTGACAGACAAAAGGGTTAACATTAGTTACCAGTATCTTTGGGACATTGATTATTTTTGTTCGAGGAACCTCCCCGAAATATCCATAAATGGGCCTAGCTTTGTCTGTGTAGGCCTCCTATTGTAGTATTTTCAAACTTCGGTGGATTACAACCACCATGGGAACTTCCCTCAACTTGGTAAATGTTTTGCAATTTAACTCCACAATCTTCCTATTTAAAAAAACAACAGCCACAACCCATCTTCAACTGTTTATATTCATAATATCAAAGAGAACTTGTAATATTCTGAAATAAATCAAGCAAACAAATTAATATTTGAATTCATCCTAACAAAGTTCAATCATCAATCTTATATTAGGCTATATGAGAAATGCATGTACAACTTCTTTGGAACTACAACCACAGCAATTTCCTTCGTCAGCAACTTTAACTTATCACCACAAAGAACTATACAATTATAACACTACTACAACAACAAGTTGAAAGTAACTTCTATTGCACCGTATGCATGTGCATGCGTGCACTTACATGGGTGTATTTGTGTGTTTCTCCACAAACTCGCAAAAGGTCTATTCGGCATTGATCAACTAGACAGTCCACTCCTCCCACTGGTCTTGCTGGTGCTCTTCAGTTGTGTTTTACTGTTAATGTTTTTCAGTGATCTTCTGTGCTCTGTGGCACTCGTCAATACGGTGCCTGAGTCTATCAGTCGTGTTGCTCTCATCTCGATGTCTGCCCTCTCCAGAATGTATTCCTGTAAATATGGTAAGTAATATAATAAATTGGTAGTTGCAATCTTGATTGGGGAGACAAGATATGATTACAGTATACAAAATCTGGAATTCAGAATAATTTTTTTTTTAAAAATTCTATATAAACTAAGTGTGAGAACAAATGGGGACTAATTTCAAGTTAAATACTAATAACAATGCAATTAGACATTACCTTTACCATATCCATCATCGTCAGCATGTCTATCTCTTCCAGAGGCCCATAGTGCTGTAAGTAGCACTGCTCTGCAAGGTTCTTCACAGCTATCAGCAGGCAACCCACTTCCTCAACCTGACAAGAGAGGTGGAGTGGAGTTTATTATGGTATTATTATTGGTTATTAGTGTAAAATGGTGGTGGTGCTCAGACCTGGTCTCTGGACTGGCCTTGGTGCATCATCAGTTTTATCTCAGTCTGGTTGTTCTTCTCCTTGGCTCTGTCCCATTGGGTCTGCAGTTCAGACAGCTCCCTGTTCATCATCTGCCTCCGACGAGGGAAGAGCACACAGTATAAAGCTTACTACAAGCTCTACGCAGACACAATATTATTGTATTTTTGGTACTTTTTACATTTTACAACCATATACGGAAGTTGGATTATACATTTGAAATGCGTATTTAGAAAAGTGAATAACCAAGCACACAGGTTTTTTTTAAATGCATACATTAAACAATGCCAGAGGCCTTGTAAAAACATTCAGAACACCTGCTCTTTCCATGACAGACTGACCAGGTAAATCCAGGTGAAAGCTATGATCCCTTATTGATGCCACTTATTAAATTCACTTCAATCAGTGTATATGAAGAGGAGACTGGTTAAAGAAGGATTTTAAGCCTTGAGACAATTGAGACATGGATTGTGTACTGTATGTGTGCCATTCAAAGGGTGAATGTGCAAGACAAAAGATTGAAGTGCTTTTGAACGGATATGGTAGTAGGCGCCAGGCGCACCGGTTTGTGTCAAGAACTGCAACAGTACTTGGTTTTTCATGCTCAACAGTTTCCCGTGTGTATCAAGAATGGTCCACCACCCAAAGAACATCCAGTCAACTTGACACAACTGTGGGAAGCATTAGAGTCAACATGGGCCAGCATACCAGTAGAACGCTTTCAACACCTTGTAGAGTCCATGCCCTGATGAATTGAGGCTGTTCTAACTCAATATTAGAAAGGCATTCCCATACACTGGTATACTCAGTGTATAGTAAATTAGTGCCTTCCAAAAGTATTCACACCCCTTGACTTTTTCTACATTTTGGTGTGTTACAGGCTGAATTTAAAATTGATTAAATTTAGATTTTTTTTGACACATTTTAGAATTTAAATTAATGATATTTAATAAGCTTATGTATCGACCTCACGGGCTTCGTCAGAGCCGTGAGGTCGATATGTAAGCTTATTAAATATCAGTGATACTATCAAGAGCAGTGTGCGGTTTCCTTTTTCCTTCATCTTGTTCAATTGTTGCCATGCACCTGCAAATTAGATTGCTCAGGTGTGCGAGTGCCTTTTGAATTTAAATTAATAAAAAATGAAAAGCTGAAATTTCTTGAGTCAAGTATTCAACCCCTTTGTAATGGCAAGCCTAAATATATTCAGAAGTAAAAATGTGCTTTACTCACATAATCTGTAACAAGTCGCACAGCTGTACTGAAGAGCTCAGTGACTTCCAACGTGGCACTGTCATAGGATGCCACCAGTCAGTTCGTCAAATTTATGCCCTGCTAGAGCTGCCCCAGTAAGTGTTGTTATTGTGAAGTGGAAACGTCTAGGAGAAGCAACGGCTCAGCCGCGAAGTGGTAGGCCACACAAGCTCACAGAATGGAATCACCAAGTGCTGAAGCGCAGTTGCAACACTCACTACCGAGTTCCAAACTTCCTCACGAAGCAACGTCAGCACAAACAATTAGTCAGGAGCTTCAAGTGTTTCTATTGCCGAGCAGCCACACACAAGCCTAAGATCACCATGCATCGGCAGGACTGGAGTAAAGCTCGCCGCCATTGGACTTTGGAGCAGTGGAAATGCCTTCTCTGAAGTGATGAATCACCATCTGGTAGTCCAACAGACAAATCTGGGTTTGTCAGATGCCAGGAGATCGCTACCTGCCCCAATGCATATTGACAACTGTAAAGTTTGGTGGGGGATGAATAATGGTCTGGGGCTGTTTTTCATGGTTTGGGCTAGGCTCCTTAGTTCCAGTGAAGGGAAATCTTAACTCTACAGCATACAATGACATTCTAGATGATTATATGCTTCCAACTTTGTGGTAACAGTTTGGGGAAGGCCCTTTCCTGTTTCAGCATGACAACGCCCCACTGCACAAAGCGAGTTCCATACAGACACGGTTTATCGAGATTGGTGTGGAAGAACTTGACAGGCATGCACAGAGCCATGACCTCAACCCCATCAAACACCTTTGGGAAGAATTGGAACACTGCCTGCGAGCCAGGCCTAATCGCCCAACATCAGTTCCCAACTTCACTAATGCTCTTGTGGCTGAATGGAAGCACGTCCCCGCAACAATGTTCCAATATCTATTAGAAAGCCTTCCCAGAAGAGCGGAGGCTGTTATAGCAGCAAAGGGGGGACCAACTCCATATTAAGTCCCATGATTTTGTAATGAGATGTTCGACGAACGAGTGTCCACATACTTTTGGTCGCTTGGGTCCTTGATCTGATCTATAGGCTATATACAATGGGGCAAAACAGTATTTAGTCAGCCACCAATTGTGCAAGTTCTCCCACTTAAAAAGATGAGAGAGGCCTGTAATTTTCATCATAGGTACACTTCAACTATGACAGACAAAATCAGGAAATAAATCCAGAAAATCACATTATAGGATTTTTTATTTCTTTCTTTTCCACCATAATTTGGAAATAAATTCATTAAAAATCCTACAATGTGATTTTCTGGATTTTCTTTTCTCATTTTGTCTGTCATAGTTGAAGTGTGCCTATGATGAAAATTACAGGCCTCTCTCATCTTTTTAAGTGGGAGAACATTCACAATTGGTGGCTGACTAAATACTTTTTTGCCCCACTGTAGGTTATTCATCAAAGTAGCCTATTTTGCATTGATTTCCAGTATATAATTTCAGCGACTGTTCAATCTCTGTGATTTGATGCAAACATAACTCTTAGTATGCAGGACATAAAGTGCATTTATTTTTGCAGTTTTACTTAGTGCCTTATTGCAAACAGGATACACTTTTAGGAATATTTTTAACCTTTATTTAACTAGTTAAACACTATTATAGTCCATGCAACTTAATATTTGATTTGTTAAGCACATTTTTAATTTATTTAATTTATTTACGCTTGCCATAACAAAGAGGTTGAGTACTTATTGACTCAAGACATTTCAGCTTTTCATTTCTAATTAATTTGAACTTTGACATTATGGGGTATTGTGTGACACAATCTGAATTTAATCCATTTCATTTAATCCATTTCAATTGTGCGCCGCCCTATGAGACTCCCAATCACGGCCGGTTGTGATACAGCCTGGAATTGAACCAGGGTCTGTAGTGACGCTTCTAGCACTGAGATGCAGGGCCTTAGACCGCTGCGCCACTCGGGAGCTTGTAACACAACAAAATGTGGAAATAGTCAAGGGGTATGAATACTTTCTGAAGGCACTGTACATGTATTTCTAACATGCTGACCACACCACTCGCATCGCGTGCACGAGAGTTGCAAAATAAATGTACACCTACATGTTATTCAATCATTGCACCCACACTGCTCGCGTGTGTCAAAGAGTGTCTGTGTAGTCAGGCGCTAAAATAGAACTTGGTTCTATTTGTGACGCTTGATGCGCAGCAAGTCCCACCTCTCCCAACTCCTCATTGTTTTTTTTATAAGTATATACCCACGTGCCATCTCCTCATTGGTTTTTAGGAACATATACCCACGTGGGTGATTTGAAAGATGAACTGAGGTCCACACTCCAGTCGGTTGTAGTAATGCACCGTAAAGTTAGTTGCCAATAGCCATATAAAGTCCAAAGAAGAAGAAGCTTGAAGGAGGAGAGATTACTAGAAACGAACTCAGCCTACCCTTTTATCTGTGGATTAATTGTTGGAGTAGAGGACCTTGTGCATTTCAGGTAAAATAACAACCCAATGTTTATATCCCAGGACAAATTAGCTAGCAACAGCAAGCTAGTTAACTAAATTGCCATAAATGTTTGCTTATCGACCTGTAATCAAATGAATATAGTTGATTCATAGTTCGTTTTGATATTTCAACTTGCGTGTCCTGATCACTTCTGGTGACAAAATCAACATGCGCGCAATGGCACACGCAAGCTAGCGGGATATACACTGCACCAGCAAGATAGAACAGCACACACCAGTAAGACGAAGGGGGGTGGTCTGTGCATGTTTGTAAACAGCTGGGGCACGAAATCTAAGGAAGTCTCTAGATTTTGCTCGCCTGAAGAAGAGTATATTGTGATATATTGCAGGCCACACTACTTGCCTAGAGAATTTTCAGTCATACTTTTCGTGGCTGTTTATTTACCACCACAGACAGATGATGGCACTAAGACCGCACTCAGTCAGCTGTATAAGGAAATAAGCAAACAGGAAACCACTCACAGAGGCGGCGCTCCTAGTGGCCGGAGACTTTAATGAAGGGAAACTTAAATCCGTTCTACAAAATTTTTATCAACATGTTAAATGTGCAACCAGAGTGAAACAACTTCTAGATCGACTGTACTCCACACACAGAGACGCATACAAAGCTCTCCCTCACCCTCCATTTCGTAAATCCGACCACAACTCTATCCTCCTGATTCCTGCTTACAAGCAAAAATTCAAGCAGGAAGCACCAGTGACTCGGTCTATAAAAAAGTGGTCAGATGAAGCAGATGCTAAACTACAGGACTGTTTTACTATCACAGACTGGAACATGTTCCAGGATTCTTCCGATGGCATTGAGGAGTACACCACATCAGTCACTGGCTTTATCAATAAGTGCATCGAGGACGTCGTCCCCACATTGACTGTATGTACATACCCCAACCAGAAGCCATGGATTTACAGGCAACATTCACAGTGAGCTAAAGGGTAGAGCAGCCGCTTTCAAGGTGCGGGACTCTAACCCGGAAGCTTACTATAAATCCTGCTATGACCTGCGACGAACCATCAAACAGGCAAAGCGTCAATACAGGGCTAAGATTGAATCATACTACACCGGCTCCGACGCTCGGCTTATGTGGCAGGGCTTGCAAACTATTACAGACTACAAAGAGAAGCACAGCTGCGAGCTGCCCAGTGACAAGAGCCTACCAGACAAGCTAAATCACTTATATGCTCGCTTCGAAGCATGCAACACTGAGGCATGCATGAGAGCAACAGCTGTTCCGGGTGACTGTGTGATCACACTCTCTGTAGCCGATGTGAGTAAGACCTTTAAACGGGTCAACATACACAAGGCAGCGGGGCCAGATGGATTACCAGGACGTGTGTTCCAGGCATGTGCTGACCAACTGGCAAGTGTCTTCACTGACATTTTCAACATGTCCATGATTGAGTCTGTAATACCAACATGTTTCAAGCAGACCACCATATCCCTGTGCCCATGAACACAAAGGCAACCTGCCAAAATGACTACAGACCCATAGCACTCATGTCCGTAGCCATGAAGTGCTTGAAAGGATGGTAATGGCTCACATCAACACCATTATCCCAGAAACCCTAGACCCACGCCAATTTGCATACCGCCCAAACAGATCCACAGGTGATGCAATCTCTATTGCACTCCAAACTGCCCTTTCCCACCTGGACAAAAGGAACACTTATGTGAGAATTCTATTCATTGACTACAGCTCAGTGTTCAACACCATAGTGCCCTCAAAGCTCATCACTCAGCGAAGGATCCAGGGAATAAACACATCCCTCTGCAACTGGATCCTGGACTTCCTGACGAGCCGCCCCCAGGTGGTGAGGGTAGGTAGCAACACATCTTCCACACTGATCCTCAACACTGGGGTGCGTGCTCAGTTCCCTCCTGTACTCCCTGTTCCCCCACGTCTGCATGGCCAAGCACGACTCCAATACCATCACTGAGTTTGCATACAACACAACCGGCCTGATCACCGACAATGATGAGACAGCCTATAGGGAGGAGATCAGAAACCTGTCTGGGTGGTGCCAGAATAACAACCTATCCCTCAAAGTAACCAACACTAAGGGGATGATTGTGCAGTACAGGAAAAGGAGGACCGAGCACTCCCCCATTCTCACTGACAGGACTGTAGTGGAGCAGGTTGAGAGCTTCAAGTGCCTTGGTGTCCACATAAACAACTAACTAGAATGGTCCAAACACACCAAGACAGTCATGAAGAGGGCACAACAAAGCCTATTCCCCCTCAGGAAACTAAAAAGATTTGGCATGGGTCCTGAGATCCTCAAAAGGTTCTACAGCTGCAACATCGAGAGCATCCTGACTGGTTGCATCGGCCTCTGGCCGCAAGGCATTTCAGAGGGTAGTGCGTACGGCCCAGTACATCACTGGGGCTAAGCTGCCTGCCATCCAGGACCTCTACACCAGGCGGTGTCAGAGGAAGGCCCAAAAATTGTCAAAGACCCCAGCCAACCCAGTCATAGACTGTTCTCTCTACTACCGCATGGCAAGCGGTACCGGAGTGCCAAGTCTAGGACAAAAAGGCTTCTCAACAGTCTTTTACTCTTCTGCTACTCTCTGTTCATCATATATGCAGTCACTTTAACCATATCTACATGTACATACTACCCCAATCAGCCCGATTAACCAGTGTCTGTACGTAGCCTCGCTACTTTTATAGCCTCGCTACTGTATATTGCCTTTTTACTGTTTTATTTCTTTACTTACCTATTGTTCACCTAACACCTTTTTTGCACTATTGGTTAGAGCCTGTAAGTAAGCATTTCATTTCACTGTATTCGGCGCACGTGACAAATAAACTTTGATTTGATTTGATGCGAGCAGTCTGGTCAGCATGTAAGCATGTACAGTACTAGTCAAGTTTGGACACACCTACTCATTCAAGGGATTTGATTTTTTTACTATTTTCTACATTGTAGAATATCAGTGAAGACATAAACTATGAAGTAACACATATGTAGTAACCCAAAAAGTGTTAAACAATTCAAAATATATTTTAGATTTTAGATTCTTCAAAGTAGCCACCCGTTGCCTTGATGATAGCTTTGCACACTCTTGGCATTCTCTCAACCAGCTTCATGAGGAATTTTCCAACAGTCTTGTTCCCACATATGCTGAGCACTTGTTGGCTGCTTTTCCTTCACTCTGTGGTCCAACTCATCCCAAACCATCTCCATTTGGTTGAGGTCAGGTGATTGTGGAGGCCAGGTCATCTGATTCAGCCCTCCATCAGTCTCCTTCTTGGTCAAATAGCTCTTACACAGCCTGGAGTATATAATATATTTGGATTTGTTTAACACTTTTTTTTGGTGACTACATGATTCCATATGTGTTATTTCATAGTTTTGATGTCTTCACTATTAGTCTATAATGTAGAAAACAGTATAAAGAAAAACCCTGGGCCCTTTATGGAACAATAGATTGATCCCTATGTTTTTCCAGAATAGTAACTTTAGACCATGGTCTGATAAATGGATCCCTCTTCTGGAACATTGTTACGAGGAGGGAGTTCTTATGTCTTTTGATCAGCTGAAACAGAAATACCACTTGCCTAACAGGGACTTCTTTAGCTACCTACAACTATGAAACTTTATTAGGGTGACTCTTAAAGGGACAATGGAACCTACCTAAGATGTCACCTATTGAACAACTCTGCCACGCAGACCAACCACTGTTCAAGACCATTTCCCGTGTATACGATGCTCTTATGTCAGGACTAACACTGCCTGGGCTAGATAAACCCTGACTTAGATGGGAGAAAGATCTGGGTATTGATCTTGATGAGGATCTATGGAGTGACCTATGCAGGGATGGTGTTACATCCACATTGAACTCCAGATACAGGCTGATCCAGTTTAATTTCCTCCATCAGCTCTATATCACCCCATCTAGACTGCACAAGTTCAACCCAGATATCTCCTCCCTATGTTTTAGATGTGGCTCATGTGGCATTCCCTTTAGACCCAGAGGTCTGTCTAGTGGGTAACTTTACTAACACCAATCTTAGGCAAAGCCATACTATAAAGCTAACAGAAATATTGCTAGCGATTGCCAAGAAATGTATTGCCAAGAAATGGAAATTGGATTCCTCCCTGCCAGATGCAATGTGGCTTTCGGAAGTTAATAGTTGTATCCCTTTGGAGAAAATCACTTACCGCTTGAGGAATAAGTTAAAGACATTTTACAGAATTTGGCAACCTTTTGACTATATGGAGAATCTCCCCCCACATCTCATTGATATAATCCTCACATAATGTTTCACACGTAATGTAGAATATGTAGCCTACGATCCAATGTCTCGTTATTATTTTTTTCTTATTGTATGTTTGTATATATAATTATAATTATTTTTTTGTTACGCTCGTCTGTTACTGTCACTTTGTCCTATCGTTGTCTAATATTTTTTCACTTTTGTTTTGAATGTTGTTAATTGAAAATGCAAAAATAAAATATTTTTTTAAAAACACACAAAAAAACCTGGAATGAAAAGGTGTGTCCAAACTTTGATTGGTACTGTGCGTGAATGTCTGACCAGCTTGTTGGTGTTATGCTCCTGCTTCAGGCTGTCCAGGCTGCGCTGGCCCTGCTCCAGCTCTTCCACCAGCTGGCCCAGGCGCTCCACCAGGTCCTGATGAGTGAGGGACAGGGTATCATGGCGCCGAATGATGGGCATCACCAGGGAATCTGCCCCATACTCCAGGTAATCTTCATTCACAGGCAGGTTAAGAAACAAACATACTTATTGTATTGTACCTCACAACCAACACTGTCATTTTATGTTTATTTGTTGGAGGCAACAATCCAATCCAATAGTTTTCTAGATCTAGGTATTGATTCAACTAAAACAATCAACTAAGAAAAAACAGTATATTCAACTACAAAAAACATGAACTTACTCTCCGGGAGAAAATCTAACATTTTCATCATGTAGTCTTCGTACATTTTATACTTGGTCACCCTGTCCTTTAAATACTGCTGCCTGTAGGGATTGGGAAGAAAAGATATCAGATGAAGAGGGACCAACAAGTATTTGTGCAAGAAATTTCCCAATCCAAAAACCAGCTCCCATTCACCTGGCCTGCAGTTTTTCCAGCTGTTCAGTGAACTCTTCTTTCTCGTTCTGCTTCAGATCGTTCTGCTTCCTTGCTGCCTGGTACTTCTTCAGGGCCCGACGGCGCTTTACCTCATTGTCCTCAACAAACTTCTCAAATTTCTTAGCTCTGTCTTTAGTCTGGGTGAGATCATAAACCCAAAGGAAAGAGTCAAGAGATGACGTACACATAAGCAGGTCAATACTGTATATCTTGGTTCTATGTTAAGCCTATACAGTATCTGTATAATTTCACCTGTCCATGGATTTGAAATGCCTTAGCTCATCGTAAATTGTGTATTATAAACTAGGTGGTTCGAGCCCTAAATGCTGATTGGCTGAAAGCCGTGGTATACCACAGGTATGACAACATTTTATTTTTACTGCTCTTACGTTGGTACATTGGTAACCAGTTAATAATAGCAATAAGGTTTGTCTGGGAAGTGTAATTTATGGCCAATATATCACAGCTATGGGCTGTGTCCTAGCACTGCGCGTTGTTGTGCAGAAGAACAGCCCTTAGCCGTGGTATATTGGCCATATACCACACCCTCTTGGGACTTATTCCTTAAATGTAACTCACCGCCTGCTGTTTCAGCTCTAGCTCTGCCTTCCTCTGTGCAAGGGCCTGCATGCGGCCTTTGAATTCCTGTCGTTTCTGTGCCAGCTGCCTATCCACTTCATCCACCTCCACCTGCTTCTTCAGGACGAGGGTTCTCTGTAATGTGTTCACTCCTGTCTCCAGGACTCTGCTAGCGGTCTACATGGGAAATCACTAGTCACAAGAATACTTAACATCAAATATATCTACACCAAGACACTGGCCTATGTTTTGTGTTCAAATAAAATCTAATTAGGACTACTTACCTCTGTTATAACAGGTATGTGATTGACATTTTCATCTTCTTGTCTATGTCAGGGAAAATATATAATCCAAACGTTTAATGGCAATGTAGTGCTGAAATTGGTCGTCCATTACAACTAAACTTGAGCTGCATAATTGTGCAATATAATTAAAATGCAAATCATGATGCATCCAATTGTCATGGACCTAAAATATGAATATTCAATTCAAGTTTATCAAGACATAATGATTGTGGCCAGAAGGATTAGCAAAACTGAAGGTGAACAGATGGGCTATAATTATCGTGCATAATGCATAAGATTATAAAAGTTGATTGTAACATACCTAGTTTCCTCAAATTGCGTTACAAAAATGTTTTTCATTCTATTCTCCACTTTCAGCTTTAGACGAGGATCACCTTTATTTATACAAGGAAGAGTCTCCATATTTTTAGGCGTTGCAACTTTTATTTTAGAAAATAAGTGATCCTTTAGAGTGAACAGAACTCCAATAACATTATAAAACGCAGCATTTGTTGTGTTCCTGAAAGAATTGTTCCGTGCACACGAACAAGAGAGCAACAAAAGTCTTCCGGATTGGGTGTCCTCCTGAATTTGTGTTACATGTTGCCGAGGAACCAGGGGGAGGGGAGAGGGAATGCGAGGGGATCGTTTCCAGGTTGACATAGCAACTGCCGGGGAGGCGTTCTAATTCACGGATGGAAAGCAACTGAAAGGTACTCCACAAAAGACAGTCGCCTTTATAAATTGTTAAGCCTGACATTGCGAACACATCATAAACTTTGTCTCAATCTAAATAGAATAATGCTTATACATTAGATTTTAAATTCAGTACCTGTCAAAAGTTTGGATGCACCTACTCTAGGCTTTTCTATGGAGTTTTTCCTAGCCACCGCGTTTCTACACCTGCATTGCTTTCTGTTTTGGGGTTTTAGGCTGTGTTTCTGTACAGCACTTTGTGACATTAGCTGATGTAAGAAGGGCTTTAAATAACTGTCATTAAAGTTAACTCTCGTTAAAGCGTTTTTCTTTATTCTTACTATTTTCTACATTGTATAATAATAGTGAAGACATCAAAACTATGAAATAACACATATGTAGTAACCCAAAAAGTATTAAACAAATCAAAACATATTTTAGATTCTTCAAAGCAGCCACCCTTTGCCTTGATGACAGCTTTGCACACTCTTGGCATTCCCTCAACCAGCTTCACCTGGAATGCTTTTTCAGCGGTCTTGAAGGAGTTCCCACATGTGCTGAGCACTTGTTGGCTGCTTTTCCTTCACTCTGCGGTCCAACTCATCCCAAACCATCTCAATTGGGTTGGAGTCGGGTGATTGTGGAGGCCAGGTCATCTGATGCCGCACTCCTTCACTCTCCTTATTGGTCAAATGGCCCTTACACATCCTGGAGGGCTGTTTTGGGTCATTGTCCTGTTGAAAAAACATTTATAGTCCCACTAAAGTGCAAACCAGATGGGATGGCATATCACTGCAGTATGCTGTGATAGCCATGCTGGTTAAATGTGTCTTGAATTCTAAATAAATCACAGACAGTGTCACCAGAAAATCTCCTCCATGCTTCATGGTGGGAACCACACATGCAGAAATCCGTTTACTTACTCTGCGTCTCACAAAGACACGACGGTTGGACTCATCAGACCAAAGTACAGATTTCCAACGGTCTAATGCCCATTGCTCATGTTTCATGGCCCAAGCAAGTCTCTTCTTCTTATTGGTGTCCTTTAGAAGGGGTTTCTTTGCAGCAATTTGACCATGAAGGACTGATTCACGCAGTCTCCTCTGAACAGTTGATGTGTCTGTTACTTGAACGCTGTGAGGTGCAGTTCACTCTAATGAACTTATCCTCTGCAGCAAAGGTAATTCTGGGTCTTCCTTTCCTGTGGCGGTCCTCATGAGAGTCAATTTGGTTTTTGTGACTGCACTTGAAGAAACATTCAAAGTTCTTGACATTTCCGCATTGACTGACCTTCATGTCTTAAACTGTCTTGGACTGTCTTTTCTCTTTGCTTGTTCTTGCCATAATATGAACTTGGTGTTTTACCAAATAGGGCTATCTTCTGTATACCACCCCTACCTTGTCACAACACAACTGATTGGCTCAAACGCATTAAGAAGGAAAGAAATTCCAGAAATTAACTTTTAACAAGGCACACCTGTTAATTGAAATGCATTCCAGGTGACCTCATGAAGCTGGTTGAGATAATGCCAAGAGTGTGCTAGCTGTCATCAAGGTGGCTACTTTAAAGAATCTCAAATATAAAATGGCTACTTTAAAGAATCTCAAATATAAAATATATTTTGTTTTTTGTAACACCTTTCTGGTTACTACATGATTCCATATGTGTTATTTCATCGTTTTAATGTCTTCACTATTATTCTACAGTGTAGAAAATAGTAAAAATAAAGAAAAACCCTGGAATTAGTAGGTGTGTCCAAACTTTTGACTGGTACTATATATAGATATCTGCATGCATGGTCAATAACTGTAAGGTATCCAGCCTCTTGACCAGCATTTTTCTTGATTCTATATTGACTTCAGATACTTTTACAGATGAGTTTTACAGATGAGACCAGGATCTAGTTCATCAACCTAGCCTCAGAGCATTTCATATTATTCTGTATGTAAATCCGAGACACTCCATTTAGTATGATATGTTATATTTTGTATGGTATGTATTAATTTATGGATGTCCATTACCCATTTCGTATTATATGTTACGAATTTTCAAAACGTACAATATGTTACAAATGTGCCAAATCAAATGTTATTTGTCACATACACATGTTTAGCAGATGTTATTGCGGGTGTAATGAAATGCTTGTGTTTCTAGGTCCAACAGTGCAGTAATATCTAACAATACACATAATCTAAGGTAAAATAATGGAATTAAGAACATATACATTTTTGGATGAGCAATGTCAGAGTGGCATAGACTAAGATACAGTAGAATAGTATAGAATACAGTATATACATATGAGATGAGTAATGCAAAATATGTAAACATTATTAAAGTGGCCAGTGATTTCAAGTATATGTATATAGGGCAGCAGCCTCTAATGTGCTAGTGATGGCTATATATATATATATATATATATATATATATACACTGCTCAAAAAAATAATGGGAACACTAAAATAACACATCCTAGATCTGAATGAATGAAATATTCTTATTAAATACTTTTTTCTTTACATAGTTGAATGTGCTGACAACAAAATCACACAAAAATTATTAATGGAAATCAAATTTATCAACCCATGGAGGTCTGGATTTGGAGTCACACTCAAAATTAAAGTGGAAAACAACACTACAAGCTGATCCAACTTTGATGTAATGTCCGTAAAACAAGTCAAAATGACGCTCAGTAGTGTGTGTGGCCTCCACGTGCCTGTATGACCTCCACGTGCCTACAACGCCTGGGCATGCTCCTGATGAGGTGGCGGATGGTCTCCTGAGGGATCTCCTCCCAGACCTGGACTAAAGCATCCACCAACTCCTGGACAGTCTGTGGTGCAACGTGGTATGGTGGATGGAGCGAGACATGATGTCCCAGATGTGCTCAATTGGATTCAGGTCTGGGGAACGGGTGGGCCAGTCCATAGCATCAATGCCTTCCTCTTGCAGAAACTGCTGACACACTCCAGCCACATGAGGTCTAGCATTGTCTTGCATTAGGAGGAACCCAGGGCCAACCGCACCAGCATATGGTCTCACAAGGGGTCTGAGGATCTCATCTCGGTACCTAATGGCAGTCAGACTACCTCTGGCGAGCACATGGAAGGCTGTGCGGCCCCCCAAAGAAATGCCACACCACACCATGACTGACCCACCGCCAAACCGGTCATGCTGGAGGATGTTGCAGGCAGCAGAACGTTATCCACGGTGTCTCCAGACTGTCACGTCTGTCACATGCTCAGTGTGAACCTGCTTTCATCTGTGGGTGCCAGTGGCGAATTTGCCAATCTTGATGTTCTCTGGCAAATGCCAAACGTCCTGCACGGTGTTGGGCTGTAAGCACAACCCCCACCTGTGGACGTCGGGCCCTCATACCACCCTCATGGAGTCTGTTTCTGACCGTTTGAGCAGACACATGCACATTTGTGGCCTGCTGGAGGTCATTTTGCAGGGCTCTGGCAGTGCTCCTCCTGCTCCTCCTTGCACAAAGGCGGAGGTAGCGGTCCTGCTGCTGGGTTGTTGCCCTCCTACGGCCTCCTCCACGTCTCCTGATGTACTGGCCTGTCTCCTGGTAGCGCCTCCATGCTCTGGACACTACTCTGACAGACACAGCAAACCTTGCAACAGCTCGCATTGATGTGCCATCCTGGATGAGCTGCACTACCTGAGCCACTTGTGTGGTGTTGTAGACTCCGTCTCATGCTACCACTAGAGTGAAAGCACCGCCAGCATTCAAAAGTGACCAAAACATCAGCCAGGAAGCATAGGAACTGAGAAGTGGTCTGTGGTTATCACTTGCAGAACCACTCCTTTATTGGGGGTGTCTTGCTAATTGCCTATAATTTCCACCTGTTGTCTATTCCATTTGCACAACAGCATGTGAAAAATATTGTCAGTCTGTGTTGCTTCCTAAGTGGACAGTTTGATTTCACAGAAGTGTTATTTACTTGGAGTTACATTGTGTTGTTTTTGAGCAGTATGTATGTGTGTATATATATATATTTAATTTTACCTTTAAGTCAGTTAAGAACAAATTCTTATTTTCAATGATGGCCTAGGAACAGTGGGTTAACTGCCTTGTTCAGGGGCAGAATGACAGATTTTTACCTTGTCAGCTCTGGGATTTGATACAGCAACCTTTTGTTTTTTAGTCCAACACTCTGTGTACAATATGTTACGAATTTGATAAAAGTATAATATGTTACGAGTTCTAGCTAGGTGGCTAATGTTAGCTAGCTGGCTAACGTTAGCTAGGCTAGGGGTTAAGGTTAGGATTCGGGGAAGGGTTAGCTAGGGTTAGGGTTAGATTAGCTAACATGCTAAGTAGTTGCAAAATAGCTAAAAAGTAGTAAGTAGTTAAAGTTGCTAATTACCTAAAATGCTAAGTTGTAAGTGATGAGATTCAAACTCGCAACCTTTGTGTTGCTAGACATTAACATTATATACCCACCCATCTAACCCAAAAAGTTGCTAATTACCTAAAGTGCTAAAGTTGTCCGTGATGAGATTCAAACTGTCAACCTTTTGGGTTGCTGGACATTCGCATTATTCAGCCATCCATCCCGACCAACCACCCTTCTTTCATTTTTGCTTTAAGTAACTATCTGTCTTATGTAACCATACCAAAGGTATGTTTTGGGATTCATGTTTACTGTGTTAAGTCTAGTCTGTGAGACCAGGCTGAGTTCATTTGACACCAAAAATGAAATATTTTATTACAGCCAAGTCAGTAGGCTACAGTTTCAATTTAACAAAGTATCAACTGAATACCACTTTGGTTTGCAATGGGTAGTTTATAATCTACACCGCAACCATTTCCAACAGTGTCTGTCAACAACTGATGCTCTGCAATTTTCAGAAAATATAATTGAGCAAGTTGCTAAACCTGTTTTAAGGAGATTTGTTGATACATCAGAAAGGCAGTAATTATTACGTTTAGAACTTAAAGCCAGGATTTTCTCACTCATCAGAAGTAACCATTATGCTGGTTACAGTGGTGGTGTCATGTTTTAAGATGTAATGGTATGAAATTGAATCTTGACCAGACCAAGACACATTTACTAGACTGTGAAGACTTGACAGTTAGACAGGAAATAGCAATCAGTACCAATGAACCCACAGCCTTAACCAGTATTATTGTCTAATAACAGATATTGGAGATATGCTTTGGGGTGCTCTGAAGTAGGAATGTTATTCTGAGACTGTCAGAGAGAGCTTTGGGAATTCAAAGATGGAGAAACAGGGACTGTAATTCAAGCTGTTGTGTGTGTGATTGTAATACTCCTTCATAACCTCTGCCATAGCCATGTAAGCCCTCAAACCAGAGAGGCCTTTAATAAGAGCAGTGGAATCAAGTGGAACCAAACAAAGCTAAACATGCATCACCACTGCTGGGGCTACTTGCTCCCTAGTCTGGCAGCACAGATAGCTGTTCTCTCTCCCAACAGAAGTGCCTGGCTCTTAGGTTACTCCACATGTGGAAAACCTATGACCGTGTACATGATTTGTTTCAGGATTTAACATTTTCTGCCTTTGATTTTGCATGCCACCTTTTTCATGAATCAAGGTGATGCAGCTCAATTCTGTTGTGCGCTCTCATTTCGCCCTTCTTACTTCATGACTGCAGGATTTTAAAGGGAAATTCTTAATTCTATGTTTGACTGAGAGGTATATATTTGTTCTATGTTTTATCCATCCAGGTCCCTGTGTTGCAACTCCAGGACCAACACTGGGCTATGAGGACAACAGGGAAGGGCTGGATAACCTAGTTGTTTAGGGCAATATAGTGACCACCAATGTGACCTTCCCAAACAGCCTGTCCATAACACTATGCCAGGGACTAAATATTGAAGATAACGCAGACATATCTAACCATCAGACTCTGCCTACAATCCCCTCATCCATCAAGATGTTAAGGTGAGTCGTAACAAAGAAGATATGTCCTGTATGTATTCTTATTCCCTCTCTTGTCTAATTGAGTCTATTCTACTATCTCCAACATTCTGCAGGATCAAGTTAGTTCAACCAAGATAATATAAATACATCCCTGAACCCCTATCACTCACTATATGGTGGGATATACAGCAGCCATAGGCATCAAACTCTGAAGAGCATCATGTGGTAACAGGCAATAGGCACTTATACTCATATTGTTATGATTTCCATGCTGTTCATGTCACGAATCCCGCTTCCTGAGTCTGTGTTTGCCTGTGTTTCTGTCCTGGAGTGTGTTTCCGGTGTCCTGGAACGCACCCTGTCTGGTTGCCGGGCGAATTAGCTTGTTGGGAGATCGATGTTCACCCGCACCTGTATCCCATCTGTAATCTGCACACCTGTCCTGATCATCACCTCTCCCCTTCAAAAGCTCTGACCTGACATCCATTCCCTGCCGGATTGTTAGCCATGAACAGTATGTTGTGCCATAGTATCAGCCTCAAGTTGGATAGAATTTGTTTTGTTGTTTTTTTACGTATTGCTTGCCTTAAACTTACCTCCGTTTGTTCTGTCTTCAGTTACTCACCCGGATCATTTACCCCATTCCCGCCTGGTCGGAGGAGGATTCCGCTACCCCATTGGATCCACCTATTTACTCCCATCAACTCACCACCGCTGCCGGCTACGCCACCTGGATATATCTACCCACACATTCACTTGTAAATAAATACTCACCTTCTTCCTACTCTCCTTGTCCTGGTCTGCTTCTGGGTTCGATTTTGAAAGAACGTGACAGTTCAGCATTTTTGCACAGATGCTATATGGTAAAGAAGCAATAATTTGACTTTTTTCCGAATGGAGTTGGGTTAATCATTTTGTTCAAATAACCAGGGCCATTTTTTACATTTGAAAATTCCAGTCAAATTAATATAACACCTATTTTTAATGTACCAAAATATAAAAACACCTGCCTGTTTGCAAATGTCATAATAAAAACTAACGGGGTAATGGAGAACAGATGCCCAAAGTATCCTGATGCAATTTGCCTTTAACTTTGGGCGGAGGATGCTGGAGTGCATTCACATGTCAATACGGTCCTAAAATAATCTTAGAATGCACCGCTGAGCCCTGGCTATCCTCCCCCCGCTGCTGTCATTGCTCGACCGCTGCTCTGCCGCGTGTCCTCTACAACGCGTGTGGATGCGCTAAAATAATGAGATTTTTTTATTCTGATTATCTATCGCAATTTTTTTATGATGGGAACAAGAGCAACCCGTCTTTAGGTAAAGTATACAACGATGCTGTTCCCGAGTGGCGCAGCGGTTTAAGGCAATGCATCTCAGTGCTATCTCGTCACTAGAACCTGGTTCGATTCCAGGTTGTATCACAACCCGCCGTAATTGGGAGTCCCATAGGGCTGCGCACAATTGCCTCAACGTCGTCCGGGCTAGGGTTTGGCCGGTTGGCAGTCATTGTAAATAATACTTTGTTAACTGACTTTCCTAGGTAAATAAAGGTTCAATATAAATCTAAAAATACCTTGATCGGCAACGGCAGAAAGACTTTATGTCAGAGTCAGCTGAGTGAGTATTTTGTTAATTGTGAAGCGCAGGGCAATCCCCGTGGACTGAATTAGTGGGGTCTGTTTCAGTCTATTAAACATATGTTATATAATTATAATATTTATTGATTTACAAGGACCCTACATTATTTACATTATATCTAAACACTAGAAAATAAAATCACGGACTTGCTTACTCTTTATTTAAAAACATGAACTAGATTTATGAGAGAACTCGGTATCACAAACCTGCATCAATTACAATCTGCATTGTCTCCAAGTCATTTGCCTTCCCTCTTCATTGTAGAGATGTAGATCCAACAGTGTTTGCCATCCAGAGAGGAGGTGCTCAAGTTGTGAAAGAGCTGTCAGTGACTGCACCACTCAGCCTGACGAAAGAGAACAAAGAAGGATTAATACCTTTGCATGAGGCTGCATATTGTGGCCAAGCTGAATATATCAAGGCACTGCTGAAAGGTACACATTGAAAGCTTAATTTGTATAGTCTTTAAATGCAAACCCTTGCCTTTGTTAATGGGGCTCAATTAAATTGGGGTTGAATTATAGACTGGATGTTAAAGCATGTTGAAGCATTTTGTTTATGTGTATATTATTTCCCCTCCAGCCCAACCAGGATTAGTTGACAAGCGCACCCTCTAAGAACAGGCTGCTCTCCTCCTGTCATTTTCCGTGCAACAACTGTCATGTGTGCAATGCCTCCCTACAGGCAGGGCCAGATCCTGACATCAGCAGCAAGAACAAAGAGACTCCCCTATACAAAGGTACAGCACCCTACGTGGCTATAGCATGTACGATAATGGCTTTGAGGAATATGTAGTACTGAAGCATGGTGTCTTCTGCCAGTCTGTCTAACCCAATGTTCTCTGATGCCTTCTAGTGTGTGAGTGGGAGAATGTGGAATTCTTTTAAATGTATTTTACCTTTATTTAACCTTAACAATCACGTGCCTACCCCGGCAAAATGCTGACGACGCTGGGCCAATTGTGCTACACCCTATAGGACTTCCAATCACGGTCAGATGTGATTCAGCCTGGATTCAAACCAGGGACTGTAGTGTCACCTCTTGCACTGAGATGTAGTGCCTTAGACCACTGCGCCACTAGGGAGCCCCAAATGGTGAGCCTCATCCTGTCATTCGGTGCCACAGTGAACCAGAGGTGTAACCGGGGCTGGACAACCCTCCACGAGGCAGTGTGCAGGGACAACATAGAGATTTGGTATTTTAGGTATTTTATTAGGATCCCCATTAGCTGTTGCAAAAGCAGCAGCTACTCTTCCTGGGGTCCACACAAAACATGACATAATTACAGAACATCAATAGACAAGAACAGCTCAAGGACACAGCTACATACATTTTTTTAAGACACACTGAGGCCTACATATCAATGCATACACACATACACACAATATCTAGATCAAATAGGGGAGAGGCGTTTGTGAGGTGTTGCTTTATCTTCTTTTTTTTAAACCAGGTTTGCTGTTTATTTGAACAATATGAGATGGAAGGAAGTTCCACGCAATAAGGGCTCTATATAATACTGTATGCTTTCTTGAATTTGTTCTGGATTTGGGGACTGTGAAAATACCCATGGTGGCATGTATGGTGGGATAAGTGTGTGTGTCAGAGCTGTGTGTAAGTTGACTTTGCAAACAATTTGGGATTTCCAACACATTAATGTTTCCTATAAAAAGAAGTGATGCAGTCATTCTCTCCTCAACTCTTAGCCAAGAGAGACTGCCATGCATAGTATTTATATCAGTCCTCTGATTACAATGAAGAGCAAAACGTGACACTCTGTTCTGGGCCAGCTGCAGCTAACTAGGTATTTCCTTGCAGCACTGGACCATGACTGGACAATAATCAAGATTAGAGCCTGGAGAACTTGCTGTTTGGAGTGTAGTGTCAAAAAAGCAAAGCAAGTCTTTATTACGGACAGACATCTCCCCATCTTTACAACCATTTAATCTATATGTTTTGACCATGACAGGTTACAATCTAAGATAATGCCAAGTAATTGAATCTCTAAACTTGTTCAATAGCCACACCATTCATTACCAGATTCAGCTGAGGTCCAGAACATAAGGAATGATTTGTACCAAATGCAATGCTCTTAGTTTTAGAGATGTTCAGGATCAGTATATTACTGTCAACCCATTTCAAAACAGACTCTAGTCTTTAAGGGTTTCAGTTACTTCATTAGCTGTGGTTGCTGATGTGTACAGTGCCTTGTGAAAGTATTCACCCCCTTCCTCTTTTGTTTTATTACAACCTGGAATTAAAATATATTTTTAGGGGTTTGTATCATTTGATTTACACAACATGCCTACCACTTTGAAGATGCAAAATATTTTTTATTGTGAAAAAAACAAGAAATACGTTTTTTTTTAATGGAAAACTTGAGCGTGCATAACTATTCACCTCCCCAAAGACAATACATTGTAGAGCCACCTTTTGCAGCAATTACAGCTGCAAAAAGTCTCAAGTCTCTTGGGGTATGTCTTTGTAAGCTTGGCACATCTAGCCACTGAGATTTTTGCCCATTCATCAAGACAAAACTGCTCCAGCTCCTTCAAGTCGGATGGGTTCCGCTGGTGTACAGCAACAGTTTTCCCTCAAGAATATCCCTGTATTTAGCGACATCCATCATTCCTTCAATTCTGACCAGTTTCCCAGTCCCTGCTGATGAAAAACATCCCCACAGCATGATGATGCTGCCCCCACCATGCTTCACTGTGGGGATGGTGTTCTCGGGGTGATAAGAGATGTTAGGTTTGCGCCCGACATAGCATTTTCCTTGATGGCCAATTTTTTTTATTTTAGTCTCATCTGACCAGAGTACCTTCTTCCATATGTTTGGGGAGTTTCCCACACGCCGTTTGGCAAACACCAAAATGGTTTGCTTCTTTCTTTCATTAAGCAATGGCTTTTTCTGGCCACTCTTCCGTAAAGCCAAGCTCTGTGGAGTGTACGGCTTAAAGTGGTCCTATGGACAGATACTCCAATCTCTGCTGTGGAGCTTTGCAGCTCCTTCAGGGTTATTTTTGGTCTCTTTGTTGCCTCTCTGATTTATGCCCTCCTTGCCTGGCCTGTGGGTTTAATGGTGCTCCATGGGATGTTCAAAGTTTTTAAAATATTTATAACCCAACCCTGATCTGTACTTCTCCACAACTTTGTCCCTGGCCTGTTTGGGGAGCTCATTGGTCTTCATGGTGCAGCTTTCTTGGTGGTGTCACAGACTCTGGGGCCTTTCAGAACAGGTGTATATATACTCAGATCATGTGACACTTAGATTGCACACAGGTGGACTTTATTTAGCTAATTATGTGACTTCTGAAGGTAATTGGTTGCACCAGATCTTATTTAGGGGCTTCATAGCAAAGGGGGTGAATACATATGCATGCACCACTTTCATTTATTTTTAGAAATTTATGTTCACCAATTTGGACTATTTTAAGTAGGTTCATTACATGAAATCCAAATAAAAATCCATTTAAATTACAGGTTGTAATGCAACAAAATAGGAGAAACGCCAAAGGGGATGAATACTTTTGCAAGGCACTGTATATGGTTGAAACATCAGCATACATGGACATGCTGGTTAGGGCAGGAGCCATCATTAATCCTCCCAATACCTACAGCACTCATAGTAGCAGCCCAGCAAGGACGCGTAGAGGCCATGCGATACCTCATTAGAGAAGGTAGGTTACAGTGTGTGTAATGCTGTAACAGATGACATGGTTGGCCTTATAGTACATATGTCTTTTTACTGTAGTCACACAGACAGGTGATACATTCATTCTTATTAGACTCGTTCAGTTTTCTCCAAAGTCACTTTTTCCTCAGGTGCTGACATCAACATGCAGACGTGACAGTGCTACAGCCCTGTATGAGGCCAGTAAAAATTGCCACTGGGAGATAGTGGAGCTGCAATTCTCTCCCAACACAGACGCCAACAAACCCACCAAGACAGGACTCCTACCTCTACATGTTGCTGCTCCGTATGGACACCATGAGAATGTACAAGTGCACGGTGTTTCTCCTGTCGTGTCTCTTGTATTACTCTTATGTACAGTACTAATGTCCCCTTGTTCCAGTATTGTGTACATGCTTGTCCCAGTCACCAGTCGGGCCAGAGTTCGCCACAACATGATCAGCCCCCTCCACCTGGCTACAGAGCACAACCGGGACATGGCCACAGCCATATTGCTCAAGACAGGTGCCAATGTCAATGCCACACTATCCCACAATCGCTCCCTGCAGTATTCGGATCACTGCATCACAGCACTCTACTTTTCCATTTCCAATGGAAGCACTATTGCTGCCATTCTTCTAGCAGCTGTAAGACGGGGTTGTGCCAGGACTGTCTCCTTACTGCTGGAGCATGGGGCTGATAACACCAGCATTCCATTCTGTCCTACCACCTTCCCTGGTGCGATCATACTCTGTATGAATAACCTACCTCTTCTCAAGTTTGCTTTTGGTCAATGGCTGTGATATCTGGGCCTACTTCAGATGTGCATATGGTTGCAGCCCACACCCAGCCCAGGACAGCATAGTCATCGACATCAACAATGTACTGCCTACCAATGACATGCCTCTTTTAACCTGCACATGACTTGTTGCCAGCAAAGTACAGGTAAGGCAAAGTAGGCTCCTATTGTGATCATGATTATTCTGGGAACTTGATAAATAGCCTTTTTGGGGGAGGGGGGCACGATGCTCATTATCTTTTCTTTCTGTTCATTCTTATATCCCTTAGTTTTGTGAGTTGATCTCATCAACTGTGTGTAACTGGGCAGGGCCCATCGTAGACTTACTGCTGGACTACGTTGGTGATGTTCAACTGTGTGCCAGACTCACCGAGCTCCTGGATGGATGGCACGAATGGCCCAGCATCAAGACCAAATCATGTGAGTACATCAATGAACACAGACACACACACACTCAAACAGCTGGGACAATCTAATACAGTGTTTCCTCAGTGTCAGCCCATCCACTGATGCACCTGTGCAGGCTAAGGATCCATGAGCAGATGGTTGTGTCCAGACTCAGGTCTCTGGACAGCCTACCCCTCCCAGAGACTGCTGCAGTACCTCAGCCTGACCAGACACAGCTTTGATGACTTCTGCCCTGATGGCAAATAAGGCTTGTCAGTGTTCCTGTGTGTTGTGCCTTATAGTATATTAAGTTACCAGTTTACAGGATTTTTAAAACTGTATTTATGGGGTAGTGATGATTGTGCAAAATGTGTGTAATGGAGAATATGTGTGTCATGTGCACGTGGAATGTGTGTGTCGTGTGCACATACAGTGGATGTGAGCTGCAGGTCTGTGTGGATGGGCTGACGAATGATGATAGATAAAGGCACAGCCGTTGATAGTCTCCTAAAGAAGTGCAGCATAACTGAGCTAAAATGAACACAAGGTAAGCTTTTAAAATACCTTTCAGATGTTTAGGCCGAGTTGAACAAAGGGAGACAATCAATATGAGGCTTTATGAAGTGTGCTTGCTTGGATGGAATTTACTTGTTGATATTAAGCACTGATTTTGTCATGTTTTGAAAGTGTGTTTTCAACAAACCTAGTGTAATGAGTGTATATTATAGTTGAGTTGTTGTTGTAACATATTGTAAATGTCAGTGCTAAAAGGCTATTGAAAAAGGTGTTCGAACCAAAGAAAGAAATCTAAAGATCTACTGTTTATTTAAAAAATAAATGTAATTTCTCCATTTCACAAGTATTATTTACAAACAAAAAATATCAAGAAATAATGTGGGGAACTATCTGTCAGTCTGTGTTTTACTTTTTGTTGACAAACACAAGTGAACTACAAGTAATTTTGATCAATTCATTTTTAAACCAGTGTATTTAAGAGATATATACACCATGAGGCAATCAACACACCCGTATACCTCTCCTTTAGCATAGATTATCACGACGAATCAAAAAATGGACAACGTCAAATGTCACTCCATTCCTATATCAACATAAATTCCCTTCCATTTTAAAAATGAGAAAGATGAAGTAGTCTACATTTTTCATTTTGAGACGGTGCTATGATTTTATAATAAATTCCTTAGACGTTATGGAACCCAAGTGGTAAAGGTGCAGGTGTTCCAAGCAGAAATGTTTGGTATGAAATGTAAGACTACTTAAGTGCTTATTTATGACTACTATTTAAAAAAGAGAAATGCAAAGTTTGAAATAAAAAAGTAACGGCATATCGAACTAAACAAATTAATATTTACATCTTCATTATACGTCTGTAATTGTGTTTAAATGAACCCAAACACGTTGAAAATGGATGGCGGGACCGTGGGTTTAGTCGGTATGGGTTTGACCACGACATGCGTGTAGTTCTTATGTCGGTGTGTTATGTCGGGTGTTTCCGTTTCAGCCACTGTGGCTTTCCCCCAGAGTCCCACCGCCGATTGTGGAACAACTATGTGACTCTGAAAGACTTGGTGTCCGTGGTACTGAAACGGACAGAAACCGCACACATTGACGTTATGAGAGGCCACGTCCAGTTTGAGCGGTTCTATCTCAACAGAGCCACGTCTATTGGAGAGAAGCAAGCTCGGTGTTAGTTCCTCGTGAGCTTTTTTTATTTTTTCAACATCGTTGATTCCTATCACACCTTGGCTCTTTTTCCATCCATACTGCAAATAGTCTGTGTTGGTTTGGGCTAATCGGGGTTCCTCCCAAAACGATGCAGGGAGTTGACGTTTCCTCATGGGTACCTGTTCTTGCTTACTGTTATCATTGTCTACAGTTGGGGTTTGAGCCATCCTTGCGTTCTCTACGTCTCTCGCATCCGAACCCCCTTTTTCATTGATGCGCGTCGTGCTCGGGTGAATTGTCTCCAATGAATACTCGCTGGACTTGTTCACCACATCTTTGGCGATGCTAGACTCCGTGGACCTGTGTGTGTGGCATCTGGGCATCCGAGCGTATTTCTGAGAAAAACGCTTGAGCTGTTTCTGCAGGTATTTCCTGTGGTCCACAGAGCGCCTGCAAGGGGCTGATTTGTCCAGAGCCGCCTTGATGTCACTGGATGCCAAGTTTACAAAATTCAGTAACGTTTTCACCTCACTGTCTGTACTTGCCATTTTACAGTATAAATATTTTAATCCATAGGCCTACCAACTAAAAAGTCCATGCAAATTATATTCTTCTTCATCTTTAAAATCTGGAAAAAATGAATAGCATCATAAGATATAAATATTTAAGAAAAATATTTAGAACTTTATAATCACATTATTTGTATTTCATAAGGAATACCACAATAATCACACAATTACGCACAGGGCCTAATAAAACGGGAATTACGCATAGCCTAACAACACGTAGGTTGCAAATTTATCCATTCATAACCACAAATAAAACTTACCATGTCCCCTGTTGAGGATTCTCATTCCTGTCTCTCTCTCAGAAGTAGTCTGAGTGCTTCAACAAGTTGAATGAATATAAACTGCGTGTAGTGTTGGTGCTTTCCTTGAACCAATCAGCGACCTCAGTCCCCTCACAATGCACCCCAATCAGCCTCCGAGCCCCCGGTATTGAATTCTTTGCCATCGCAAATTGTTGTCACGGAGATCCTCCAAGAAAAGCGGCTAATAGATGCAATATTTCTGCCCGGTCTTCCGCGCGCTCATGGAACACCCTTACAATAGTTTATCCAAACTTCTAAATATGCCCCAAGAACTACCGTGCATGATTAGTCTGACATAGGCTGTTAATGGTATGGGTATGCTTCATCACTGCGAGACAATTTCAACTGTTGTGATCTAGTCCCCCCCCCCCTCCAGAGTGCTGTCAGATGTAGGATTTGGTGGGAGTGGGGAGGGGGATCTAAAGAGCACATATCCATGGAAAGGGGGGTTGAGCGCTCAAGAATCTTGTCTTTCTATTTGCCCCCTCAATCGAGCGACACAAAAGCTGAATTACTCATTCAAACCTCGCGGGACAAAAGGAAAGGAGCTGGATAGCACTCCTGCATTTGTAGTCAAACATTTAGAGACTTAAATCGAGTCGCCATGAAGGAGAAAGAGTTAGACAAAGCCCATAGAATTGCCATCAGTAAACATTTTCCTGTGTCATATTAGTGGGTCTCCATGGCTCCTTCTGGCCCGTGGACAATAGCACAAGTTTGCACACTCGAATACTGTCACCCTGCCAACGGCAACAAGTGCCAAAAACAGGACAATCCCCGGGGAAAGCAAGGGCTCTGCGGGGAAGGTTGCAATAGAGGAGGAAAAGGGGACCTGTGAAATGCTAATTTAGGTCCATCCCCTTATTGAAGAAAAAAGAGTACCTATCGTTCCATTGAACAACCACCTCTTGCATCAGTGTGGCATGAGATGTGAGGCAACCGTTTCCGCATGACCATAACCACAATACCGCTCTGCTGTCATCAGCCCTGACTGCAGAACATTTCATATTCATATTTTCTGACTTCTCAGAGTCAAATTAAAAGTTAATATATTGTAATGTTTGCACCTGAAATGTCTCTATAGGCATATCATATGTTATGACTAAAACTATACTAACTTGTTATTTCTCTCAGGATGTATAACCTCCATAATGTATCTTGACTAGTCCAGTGCCTGGTATGATGGGGTGATCTCTCATCTACTGCTCAGGCTGTTGGCCCTTGGAGAGGCAACAGGACCCTACTGTCCCCATCTCTTCTTCATTCACCTCTCTGTTCCTCTCAAAGGGCCAATTAACAATTGTGTACCCCTCCCCTGCCCTGTCGCCCTACTCCTGTGCTTTTGAAGTGACTGAGAGAGAGAAAGGGAAGTATGGTGGCACCAATAAACAATAAATCCCACTATGTGTCCCTGTCCTCATGCCAGTTTGAGTAAGATGGATGGAAGAGAGGTTTGTAAGCCATTTCAGATTGTATGTGATGTGTTATGGGACCCAGGGTAGATTATAGAATAATGAAGTGCTGAACCTCATCAGAAATATGACTGGAAAGGAAGCACTAATCAATTCAAAGTCAATCACTGTAAAACACTGTTGCTCTTATCCTTGTGTAATAACACTTATTTCCGGTACTCTTGTAACTTTGTGTTGCTGTTATTAGACAGATCAGATTGTAATCACACACACACACCACAATCAGCGTAGTAACCACAACAACCTCCCTGGTTCTTGGTTGCCAATCGGTCACTGAGTTGACAGCACAAGACTCCCCCTTGCCCTCTGACCCCCAGACAGCCCTGCTCTCTGGGTGTTACACCAGCACCCTCATTATCATACGGCACATCCATTTAACACACTCCAGCCTGCATACTTCCACACTCCAGCATCACTAATAAACACTTTACATTTTGACACATGTACATGTAGTAATGCTGTAATTACTTTAGTATCAACATTATATTAATTTGTTATTTATGTTAATATCATATCCTCACACATATTGCATCATATTATAGTGTTTTTAGTATTTTATTCTCTAACCACTTAACCCCCTAATTGTCATGTGTTGATGCACAAGTATAAATATACATTATTTGGGTAAATCAGATTATTCTGACATTATCAACTCTGCCACTAGATGACAGTACACCTCTACAGTCTAGAATGCTGTAAGTGCTGTATAAAGCTTTGTTTAAGATAATTACACTGAGGGACCATATTTTTGATATTATTGAACAATATTTAATATCAGTAGTTACTTTGAAATTGTTATAATTACTTAAGAGCAAACCCAGAAACTCCTGAAACCGTTTGTGTTTTTAGTTTATGTTTCCTTTATATCATGTACAGGTTACCCCATTGGGGTTAAAAATGTATTTTACAAGAAGGACTGGTCACAAGATGACAGGTCTTTAGTGGGTATGAGTACTTCATTCTATAGTCTGCACTGTGGACTACACTGTATGATGCTGTAATAAGGTAAACAACCAATCTATCTTGATTAGCAAAAGACAGCAAGAGAGTCTTAACCTGGATTCTGTGTGATGTTTGTCTCTATGGAGCGTGTAGATGTGAAGGATGGTGTTGTGGCACTGGCAGGTGTTTTGTGGTTGCTGAAATCAAATTGAGGAAGCAGGGCAGGAAGTGGATGATGTAGAGCTTCTTTCGTGTCTGTTAATCGATGCAGGGATAGACTGGAGTGGAGGATAGAGGAGCAAAACCACTAAACAGCTCCCTCAGGAGAACTCAAACCATCTAGAGAAGACATGCATGCCAACACTTAAGACTTCAGAATCTGAAAAGGTATTTTTACTGCCGTGCCAGTACTCATCAATGTGTAATCAGCTTTAATGCAATCCTCTCTGGATGTGCACATTTGATAGCAGCAAATCTTTGTTTCATACAAGACGGAATGCATTGCGTTGCTGCAGTATACTTGTTGACTGAATTGTTCTTCATCAAAAATAACTTGAATAATTGGATTTGGTGCCAACAGCGTTCTTAAATGCCAGGTCTTATCCAACTTATCTCATGACAGAGAGGCTGTGAGCTCTGTAATTCATATTGCACTAGTCAGTAGATCCTTAAATGCCAACCCTCCCCTCTGGCTGCCACCTTATAATGAGCAGATTGCTTGTCATATAGGCATATAACAACGGTGCTTTGACTTGATTAAATGTGTATATATATATATATATATATACGAAGAAGGAAATATTGAGTCTGAAATTGGGTGTTAGAAATATTAATTAAATACCACATCAAAAATATATCCCCTTTGCCACTGCAATAGAAAAGTCAATAGAGTTCGATGTGCTGTGTAAATAGTCATACCTTCATTCATGGTCCATAAATTAAAGTCAACATTCATTTATTACCCTCCATACATAGTATTTTCCCCCATCATGTTTAGTTACCACAGGAATGGATAATGATGTGAGGAAAGTAGACTAGACATCACATTAAAGAGTTAATTGACATCAGGCTAGCCAGTGTTTTCCCCTCCAGAGTGTTTAGAGTAGATTTGTCTAATTAGAAGAAGTAATTGACCTTTAGTATGCATAAACCATTTCCACTCTGTGCTGATCATGGAGATATGAGAAGAGGAGGAGAATTATATGGAGACAAGCAGGTAAGGAGAGTACAACATTGGCTTGTCCACTGAGGTCGTGAGAGAGACACTGTAAACATGGACTAGACTCAGTGGATAACGTTGTCCTGTTATTTACAGAAGACTGCATGCACATCCAAACTGTTACGCAACTTTCCTCTCTAAATGTTCCTTCAGAAGGGTCTGCAATTGGCCAACCTGGTCTCAGAACAAAACGTGTTATACAATGTATGTTACTAAAATCAGTGCAACTCCAGTTAATATATGTTACATTAGTCTACCAATGTAATAGCAGTCGTACAATATGATAGGAATTGTAGGACGTATGGTATGTTACGAATTACAATTTGTATGAAATGTTGTCTTAATGACTCGCCCTGTAGCATTCGCATCTGTAGCCATGAAATGCTTTGAAAGGTTGGTCATGGCTCACATCAACTATAAAAATAGAGTCACATACTATATATAAACTCCCAGTAATTTATTGGATAAATCACCAAAGTTTCGGCATCGCTGTGCTTTCTTCAGGCTCACATCAAACCCATCATCCCAGACACCCTGGACCCAGTCCTATTTGCATATTGCCCCAACAGATCCACAGATGATGCAATCTCTTTTGTAATCCACACTGCCCTCTCCCACCTGGACAAGACGAATACCTATGTGAGAATGCTGTTCATTGACTATAGCTCAGCGTTCAACACCATAGTGCCCTCCAAGCTCATCACTAAACTCAGGACCCTGGGACTGAACACCTCCCTCTGGAGTTACTTTGAAAATGTTATAATTACTTAAGAGCAAACCCAGAAACTCCTGAAACCGTTTGTCTTGTTTCCTTTATATCATGTACAGGTTACCCCAGGTGGTGAGGGCAGGCAATAACACATCTGCCATGTTGAACCTCAACACAGGGGCCTCTCAGGGGTGCATGCTTAGTCCGCTCCTGTACTCCCTGTTCAACCACAACTGCATTGCCGCAAGCAGCAATGGTGAGGGGACTAAGCATGACGACATGACGGTGGTTGGCCTGATCATCGACGCCGATGAGACAACTTATAAGGGAGGAGGTCAGTGACAACAACCTATCCCTCAACATCAGCAAGACAAAGAAGCTGATCGTGGACTACAGGAGACGGAGGGCCGAGCACACCCATATCCACATTTTATTGGAGCTGTAGTGGAGCGGGTTGAGAGCTTCAAGTTCCCCGGTGTCCACATCACTAAGGAATTATCATGGTCCACACACACCAACACAGTCACGAAGAAGGCATGACAACACCTCTTCCCCCTCAGGAAGCTGAAAAGTTATAGACTGTTCTCTCTGTTACTGCACAGCAAAACCTGATACTTTTACTCTCTTTTCCGAACGTACTAGACGACCAGTTCTTATAGCCTTTAGCCGTACCCTTATCCGACTCCTCCTCTGTTTCTCTGGTGATTTAGAGGTTCATCCAGGCACCCTGCAGTGCCCAGCTCCACTCCCATTCCCCAGGCGCTCTCATTTGTTGACTTCTGTAACCGTAAAAGCCTTGGTTTCATGCATGTTAAGCTGGGGGTAGTATTGAGTAGTTTGGATGAATAAGGTCCCCAGAGTACACTGCCTGCTACTCAGGCAGTTGCAAATATATGCATATTATTAGTATATTTGGATAGAAAACACTCTGAACTTTCAAAATCTGTTTGAATGATGTCTGTGAGTATAACAGAACTCATGGCAGGCAAAAACCTGAGAAAAAAATCCAACCAGGAAGTGGGGAATCTGAGGTTTGTAGTTTTTCAACTCTTTGCCTATCGAATATACAGTGTCTATGGGGTCAAATTGCACTTCCTAAGGCTTCCACTAGATGGCAACAGTCTTTAGAACCTTATTTGATGCTTCTACTGTGAAGGAGGGGGGAATGGCAGCTGAATGAGTCAGTGGTCTGTCAGAGTGGCATGAGCTGGTCACGCACGTTGACGTGAGAGTTAGCTTGCGTTCCATTGCATTTCTGAAGACAAAGGAATTCTCCGGTTGGAACATTATTGAAGATTTATGTTAAAAACATCCTAAAGATGGATTCTATACTTCGTTTGACATGTTTCTACAAACTGTAACGGAACTTTTTGACTTTTTGTCTGGCCTGCGCGTCATAAATTTGGATTACTGGGCTAAACGCGCGAACATAAATGAGGTATTTGGACATAAATGATGGACTTTATCGAACAAATCAAACATTTATTGTGGAACTGGGATTCCTGAGAGTGCATTCTGATGAAGATCATGAAAGGTAAGTGAATATTTATAATGTTATTTCTGAGTTCTGTTGACTCCACAACATGACGGATATCTGTATGGCTTGATTTGTTGTCTGAGCGCTGTACTCAGATTATTGCATGGTGTGCTTTTTCGATAAAGCTTTTTTAAAATCTGACACAGCGGTTGCATTAAGGAGAAGTGTATAATCTATAATTCCATGCATAATAGTTATATCTTTTATCAATGTTTATTATGAGTATTTCTGTAAATTGATGTGGCTCTCTGCAAAATCAACGGATGTTTTGTAACTACTCAACGCGCCAATGTAAACTGAGATTTTTGTATATGAACTTTATCGAACAAAACATACATGTATTGTGTAACATGAAGTCCTATGAGTGTCATCTGATGAAGATCATCAAAGGTTAGTGATTCATTTTATCTCTATTTCTGCTTTTTGTGACTCCTCTCTTTGGCTGGAAAAATGGTTGTTTTTCTGTGACTAGGTGCAGACCTAACATAATCGTTTGGTGTGCTTTCATCGTAAAGCCTTTTTGATGTCAGACACTGTGGTGGGATTAACAACCAGTTTATCTTTAAAATGTTGTAAAATACTTGTATGTTTGAGGAATTTTAATTATGAGATTTCTGATGTTTTGAATTAACATTAGAAGCCTCCTCCCTAAGTTTGTTTTATTCACTGCTTTGGCCAACTCTGCCAACCCAGATGTCCTAGCCATGTCTGAATCCTGGTTTAGGAAGACCACCAAAAACCCTGACATTTACATCCCTAACTATAACATTTTCCTACAAGATAGAACTGCCAAAGGGGGCGGAGTTGCAATCTACTGCAGAGATAGACTGTAGAGTTGTGTCTTACTTACCCAAACAATTTGAGCTTCTACTTTTAAAAATCCACCTTTCGAGAAACAAGTCTCTCACCGTTGCTGCTTGCTATAGACCACCACCTGCCCCCAGCTGTGTCCTGGACACCATATGTGAATTGATTGCCCCCCATCTATCTTCTGAGCTTGTGCTGTTAGGTGACCTAAACTGGGACATGCTTAACACCCCGGCCATCCTACAATCTAAGCTTGACGCCCTCAATCTCATGCAAATGATCAATGAACCTACCAGGTACAACCCCAAATCCGTAAACACGGCCACCTTCATAGATATCATCCTACAAAAGGTTCTGGGACACTGTAAAGTCCATGGAGAATAAGAGCACCTCCTCCCAGCTGCCCACTGCATTGAGGCTAGGAAACACTGTCACCATGATAAATCCATGATAATTGAGAATTTCAATAAGCATTTTTCTACGGCTGGCCATGCTTTCCACCTTGCTACCCCTACCCCGATCAACAGCCCTCCACTCCCCACAGCCTCCCCATTTCTCCTTCACCCAAATCCAGATAGTTGATGTTCTGAAAGAGCTGCAAAATCTGGACCCCTACAAATCAGCCGGGCTAGACAATCTGGAACCTTTCTTTCTAAAATTATCTGCCGATATTGTTGCAACCCCTATTACTAGCCTTTTCAACCTCTCTTTCGTATCGTCTGAGATCCCCAAAGATTGGAAAGCCGCTGCGGTCATCCCCTCTTCAAAGGGGGAGACACTCTAGACTAAAACTGCTACAGACCTATATCTATCCTACCCTGCCTTTCTAAGGTCTCCGAAAGCCAAGTTAACAAACAGATCACTGACCATTTCGAATCCCACCGACCTTCTCCGCTTCGCAAACCTGATTTCCGTGCAGCTGTATTCATCGACCTGGTCAAGGCTTTTGACTCTGTCAAACACCACATTCTTATCGGCAGACTCGACAGCCTTGGTTTCTCAAATGACTGCCTCGCCTGGTTCACCAACTACTTCCCAGATAGAGTTCAGTGTGTCAAATAGTAGGGCCTGTTGTCTGGACCTCTGGCAGTGTCTATGGGGGTGCCACAGGGTTCAATACTCGGGCTGACTCTTTTCTCTGTATATATCAATGATGTATCTCTTGCTGCTGGTGATTCTCTGATCCACCTCTACGCAGACGACACCATTCTGTATACTTCTGGTCCTTCTTTGGACACTGTGTTAACTAACCTCCAGATGAGCTTCAATGCCATACAACTCTCCTTCCGTGGCCTCCAACTGCTCTTAAATGCAAGTAAAACTAAATGCATGTTCTTCAACCGATCGCTGCCCGCACCTGCCCGCCCGTCCAGCATCACTACTCTGGACGGTTCTGACTCAAAATATGTGGACAACTACAAATACCTAGGTGTCTGGTTAGATTGTAAACTCTCCTTCCAAACTCACATTAAGCATATCCAATGCAAAATTACATCTAGAATTGGCTTCCTATTTCGCAACAAAGCACCCTTCACTCATGCTGCCAAACATACCCTCGTAAAACTGATATCCTTCCGATCTTTGACTTCAGCGATGTCATTTACAAAATAGCCTCCAACACTCTACTCAGCAAATTGGATGCAGTCTATCACAGTGCCATCCGTTTTGTCACCAAAGCCCCATATACTACCCACCACTGTCACCTGTATGCTCTCGTTGGCTGGCCCTCGCTTCATATTCGTCGCCAAACCCACTGGCTCCAGGTCATCTATAAGTCTTTGCTAGGTAAAGCCCCGCCTAATCTCAGCTCACTGGTCACCATAGCAGCACCCACCCATAGCACGCGCTCCAGCAGGTATATTTCCCCCAAAGCCAATTCCTCCTTTGGCCGCCTTTCCTTCCAGTTCTCTGCTGCCAATGACTGGAACGAACTGCAAAAATCACTGAAGCTGGAGACTCATGTCTCCCTCACTAACTTTAAGCACCAGCTGTCAGAGCATCTCACAGATCACTACACCTGTACATAGCCCATTTGTAAATAGCCCATCCAACTACCTCATCCCCATACTGTTATTTTCCTCCTTTGCACCCCAGTATCTCTACTTCCACACTCATCTTCTGCACATGTATCACTCGTGTTTAATTGCTATATTTTAATTATTTCACCACTATGGCCTATTTATTGCCTTACCTCTCTTATCCTACCTAATTTACACACACTGTATATAGACTTATTATATTGTATCATTGACTGTAGGTTTGTTTATTCCATGTGTAAATCTGTGTTGTTGTTTGTGTTGCACTGCTTTGTTTTATCTTGGCCAGGTCGCAGTTGTAAATGAGAACTTGTTCTCAACTAGCTTACCTGGTTAAATAAAGGTGGAAAAAAGTGATACCGGTGCACCTACAGGACAACGAACAGCTTCTACCCCCAAGCCATAAGACTGCTAAATAGTCACCCAAATAGCTGCCCAGACATTGACCCTTTTTCCACTAACTATTTCGACTCATCACATATGCTGCTGCTACTGTTTATTACATTATCTGTCCTGTTGCCTCATCACTTTATCCCTACCATATGTACATATCTACCTCAATTACCTCGTATCCCTATAAATCGACTTGGTACTGGTACCCTGCCGTATATAGCCTAGTTATCATTACTCCATGTGTATTTATTCCTCATGTTATTACTTATCTATTATTTCTCTCTCTGCATTATTAGGAATGAACGTAAGCATTTCACTGTTAGTCTACACCTGTTCTTTACAAAGCATGTTACCAATACAATTTGATTTTGATTGAATCCGTACAATATGTTACGAATTTGCAATACATATGATGTGTTATGAATTCAATTTTTTGTGGCTAACATTAGCTAGGTGGCTAGGTTGCTAATGCTAACATTAGTTAGGTCGCTAGCACTAGCTGGGTTAGGGTTTAAAGTTAGGCTAAAGATTATTTTAAATAACCTACTGTTTTATCGAACGTAACTAAACGGGTCAAATAATGTAACCTAACATAATGTCACATACTAAATGGAGTGTCACGGATTTTAGTAACATATAATTCGTCTTGCATACTGGGCATTTCGACCTACATGTCTCGAAAACGTCTCTTGTCTGTTTAACTTTTCCTACCGTTCGTGCGATTCGAGAACAGCCTACTTGCAGTAAAATATGACTGCGCTGGAAGGAAGGGCACTCCACTGGATGCGCGATGGTACGGTGAGGCTCCCCGCCTAATCTATAGTCTTTAGGCAGAGGGATGCATCGTTTTAACCCTTTGCTCCGCTCTCCAGAGTTGCACATATTTGTAAATAGCCTTTAAGTAATATTTAGTAAATAAGTTGAGGAAATGTGTAAAGGGGCTGCAGCTATTTTGGGGAGTTGTATTGGACAATAAGTGTAAGGATATTTCTTCATCGTTTGCTTCAACTTCGGATGGCTTGAGTATTTGCACACATGCATGTTGACAAGCAAGAATGTAAGGTAGCCTATGGCCGGTCTACCGTTCTCACATCACACGGAGTAAGGGAGCATCGGTTGGATTCGCAGCGCTGGACATCGAACTATAGCGCCGTGATTCGGAGTACGTTTGAGTGCCCAGAGAAATAACTTTATATATTGGGATTGCTTGGTCACCTGCGTTCCTTGTCAGTCATATGCCACCGACAACGTAAATTCAACAGCAAAATTAATATGGCATAAACTAATTCTGGAGACGCCAGTCACAGATATCGTCGGCGACTTGGATAGGGTGAATGAGAATTTCCCAAACGGTCAAATCCTATGCATACCGTGCTTGTTTACTCGCTACACTATCTAGTGTCTTCGAGAAGAGCGCAGGAGGAATGCTGGTCCAAGATCTAATACCATTTACTTTAAGTTTTTGGCCTCTTCTCTTCGGTCATTACATTCTCTCGTTGGTTTTACTCTCATGCCAGGTAGGTATGGTGTTCGTGCGCGCCGACACGCTCTTGTAATTTTACACATGGCGAGTTATTACACTAAGTGGAGCTGTACTGTGTTTTTGATAATACTGGCTATTGATCCTGGATGAGTGAACTGCTTGTCACCTTTAAAAATATATATTTTTAACGCAATATCAATTATATACATTTTTAAACACACAATGCCATGTTTATTGAGGTGCCTGTTTCCTTTCTGCACCCTCACACTATTGCATCAACTATGATACGTTTTAGTGGTAAGCAGCTGTAATCCCCAGTCAATTGTTGCAATGTTTTCATGTGAAGTAGGCTATTGGTGATTGGAACACACACACACACACACACACACACACACACACACACACACACACACACACACACACACACACAGGCAGGCAGAACACGACAGACTCCTGGAAAGTAGCACAGAGTGAGCTATAGATTCCCATCTGGAATATTATGTTGAGGATGAGTATTCTAACCCCTGGCCCGTGATACTGCCTACAGAGAGCAGTGAGCCGCTATGCAGGCGCGGGATGTTGCCAGGGTTCATGTGTAATATGATTTGCTCGAGTTTCCAAGTCCACCCACACACACTCCTCAGGGGCAGCCTGCTGCCCACTCTGTTGGTGGGTGGTTTCTCTGAGGGAGAGGGTTGCAGCCGTAGACATGATACCATCCTATTGGTATGAATGCAGCTTCTGGGGAAGCAATATAGTAGAGGGATAGGATCTTGGGCACTATTGTTTCCAAACCACAAGCCATGATGATCTAGTTTGCTGATGCCCAAGCACTAATGGTCCAGGTCATTATATACACTGATACAAGTACTCTGGGAATATTGCAGCAGGTAGGCTATGCTACAGTATATTAACATTCTAAGCTCTCATCTCGCGCTCATTTTTTACTGATAAAAAAGCTGATTTATTCTGAAATATGCCTTTTGGGGGTGGATAATGAAAGTTAATTTTGAATGCATAATGAATAGTCAAACTATTTCTCTCTTTTCTGCCTCGTTCTCTCTCTCTCTCTCTCTCTCTCTCTCTCTCTCTGTCTCTGTCTCTGTCTCTGTCTCTGTCTCTCTCTGTCTCTGTCCATAAGGGTGAACTCCAGAGGTCATGCTCGCAGACTGTAACTGAGAAAGTGAGCGAACACTGCCAGCTGGCATGTCAGTGTAGAAGCTACCCTCCCCTTCCTCCCCCGCCTCCTCCCCCACCTCCCCCACGGCTACAGTTGGCCACAGGTAAGGCTCAACACTCCTGCTCACACCACATCAACCAGCCTCTGCTGTCTCACTCTCCTGTCTCACTGTCACCTGTTTCACTCACAACTGTCTCATTACCAGTGCCTGTATCTACCTAAACCGTTTCACTTTAAATGTCTTGCTAGCACTTTGCAGTACAGTGGCCTTATACCAGAGCATCTATAGTGGAATAAAGTATATCTCCTCTCAGAAAAGAGCCAGGGGCTTAGGGGGAGAAGAATTTAAAACCAGGTAGTGGAAGAGTGTGTTGTGTGTGATGTAGAAAGGCTTTTATGAGAAGACTACGAGTGCGTGATAGAGCCGGCAGAATGTTGACAGCTAAACAAAGGGCTAATTTATGCTTAGCTTGACCTTGGGGAGTTCCTAGTTTCATGTGAAATCTCTGCCTGCTGGGCTGCCAGGCTCAGTGGTTGGTTTTCCCCTGGAGGGACCCCCTGATTTAAAAAGCAGATGAGTTAATTCAATTAGGGGTTTGATACAGAGAAGGGGACTAATGAACTATCACGGCAGTCCCGTCGAGCCGGGGGCACTGGGTGTGCTTGCATGCGTGTGTCTGTTGTCACGCAGTTTTCTTTCCTTACTAGTCTCCTTGTCTCCTTCAACATACTTCAGTGCTTAATTAATGATGAGATATGTATCCAATCTGAAACTGTGACATTCCTGTCATTGACAAAGTAGTTGTATTAACTATATGAATCAGTGTATGACATTGCGATGGTGGAAAGGAGGATAGTTTGTTAATATGACAGTTGATATGATTTGTATGTTGTCATGAATACTGTAATGAGAAGCTATGAAATATGGGACAGGCATTGCTGGTGCAGTCATCCCAGGTCAAAACTGAGACTGTTAAAAATCAGTCAGCCAGAAGACTTCATGCTGTGAGTAAGGAGGAGCACTCTTTCAACAAATGCTCAACAGACAGCAGTGGAAAGGGTTCAATCAGCTTAAATGATTTCCTCTGTTTGGTCAACTCAGATTTGGTCAACTCAACTCAGCCTCTTTTCATCCTGCATCACCACGTGATGCATCTATGAATATATAAATAGGGCTTTCATTGACCACTGTGTCTCTAACTTACCTGACCTATCTGCCACCTGTTGATTTATGAGTCCACAATGTCCACCATGAATGCAGGACTCTTCCACTGGGTGTTTTCTGCAAACTTGGTCTACAGTCTAGTTTTGGTTGTGTATCTTCTCACCATATTGTAATTCCCTTTTTCTGAATCTAGAGAGTTATCTACGGTTTGTATGTATGTTGTTCTATTTCTTTGGTTATAGACCTCTGTGTGTGTCACTGCTGTCAAGGCCTCTGCATGGAAGATTCTCTGACTGTACATTGCAGCATGTCGTTCTGTGTTTGTTATGCGGTTTGACAAGAAGAGAACCATTACAACTGCGAAGAAAAACCTCTTGGCCCCAGAAAAATAAGTATTCATTTTTAGAGTACATTTTGAAAATAGCAGCTTTTTATAATAGCCTATGGTAGGTTAGGAAGGAGGCACTTATTTATGTTGTTTATGTATTGGGAGGGAGGCATTATTTATGTTGTTTATGTATTGGGAGGGAGGCACTTGTTTATGTTGTTTATGTATTGGGAGGGAGGCACTTATTTATGTTGTTTATGTATTGGGAGGGAGGCAAAACATGTATCATCTCGCCTTAGTGAGAGAATTCTGAATAAATGAGAGGCGTAAATGATTTAACTGTAATCGTTGCTGCTATGAAATCTGTTTGTTTTGGTATGTGCCAGATGCATAAGGGAGCCGATTGGAGTTTTCAGAGGTTCCAAAATAATACATGAATATGCATGAAGTATGCATGAAAGTGGGACAATGAGAGAGACTGTATCTACAAAAAGTTTCAAATAAGGGAAATTGGCAGTGTTGAGTAAGAGTCTGTGCTCTAAAAATGGATCAGAAGACCTTTCAAAGGAGAGAGGTTTATCACAAGGAAGTAGATCCTTACCCTTGACTGAATTAAATGTTACAGCCGTTGACAAAATGTAGGATCAAAACCGAAGTTGGGCTCAGAGGAGATTTTACATTCATAGTGACTCATGACGTGGTGTACTGGGGAGAAACGTGCCTTGTCATTTGCTCTGGATGCAGTGTTGGAATATTCCACAGCATTACTAAGGGTTATGTGTTAGCATGGAGTCAATTCCTCCCTCTCGTTCACAACATAACTATACTCCAAATACCTGGGTATGTGATTATTGCATTTCTCTCTGTTACTGGGTGGTAGGTAAACCTAGATCAGGGGTGGGCAACTTTGATGGAGGTGGGGGCCACAAAAAATCTGAACTCATCATGAGCGGCCGCAGTGGATTGCGGGTCTGTGTACCCACATCCATACCCACACATGCAGTCAAAGCCAGCCCTGACCTTTTGGGGGCCCTAAGTGAAATTGTGTGAACAAAACATTTTAGCAGCCGCCCTCTTGACAGCAGAGAGAGAAAATATATGTTTTAGAGTTAATTTCCTGCAATTCTAAACATTTTGCCATAAAGTGGGGAGAAATGTTTGCAGTTCTTAATATAATATCTGAGTGAGAGTGACTAGCAAAATCAATGGGGGCCCCCCGGTCAGTAATTTGACTATGATTACTACAATTTTAGATAGCTGGCTAAACTAACTTACCAATATAAGAAATGTTAGCTGACATGGGTTAATTGAGTGACTGTCGGTGACTGACATAACAAGAGAGAAACTGCTGATGCACTACCAAATATCAAAATTGCACCTTTTGTATTCTAACTCTCAACAGTAAGTTGAGACTGACTGAGTTCCTACAAATGTAAATCAAGTTGCCAATCCCTGATCTAGATTATTATATCCAGAATACAGCCACATTCATACTTAGATATAATAAAATATATCCCCTCTCTGACAGAATGAGACATGCGTATTGCTGGAAACCTCCCTCCTGTCAAAATGAGCAGTATTGTCCGTGCCACATAGTTCAAATCGGTCTCCATGGAGAGAGAGAGAACACTCTTGATACTGTAAGTTGCTAAGCTGCACTGAGTGTAATACAATGTCCCTGGCATGTCTTCTTGTACATGGTTCTACCCTCAGTCAGACATAATGTGACCAGAACATGGTGCTCCTGCAGGTGAAATCCATTTGGACACGGAGTGCTCTTGTAATAAAGACTGACTGCATTTTAAATGATTCATGGAGCAGGGTTAGATATCTCTGAGCATTGAACCTTAGAACAGGTGAGCACCACCCTGCTACCCAGATTTAGGAAGCAAATCAGATCCAGAGCTTTATGGTGTAACTGAAATGTGTCTTCCACACGTAATAGTATAGTAATACAAGGTTTCTGAGAATCAATACATTTTTATTCAGCAAGTTGATTTACAACATGGACAGTGGTTGGGCTGCATTAATGATGAGCGTTCATCATGCTATCTTAAGCTATAATGGCTGTCTATGAAGCAGTTATGATGTAATACATAGAACAAACACAGTATCTAGGCTAAAGCAGTTTGCATGATAACCTAATCTCGATAAGCGGCCAAGTGCTGATGCTGTTAGAATGCTAATGATGTTTGAAAAATGAAACTACTGTGTCTTTTTCTCCCTTTGTCCATCCCCCTCTCTCTCTACCCCCTGTCCTCCCCACTTCTCTTCCCTCCCAGTAGTTGAGTCCCCTCTGCCCCTGTTGAGGCCGTGGTGGATGGAGATCTTAGTGCTTGGGACAGTAGGCTGTGCCTCAGCTGTTTTCCTCCTTTCAGCCATGATCATCTGCTACAAGGCCATAAAGAGGTATGTTGGTTAGCTGTCAATGCGATTGGCATGGAAGAGACTGTGGTGACATTCTTATAGCCTACATCCATTCAGAATACACAAAAAAGTATTGGCCAAGGAATTGGCTTTGGGGGTGACCAGTGAAATATACCTTCTGGAGCGCGTGCTACAGGTGGGTAATGCTATGGTGACCAGTGAGCTGAGATAAGGTGGGGCTTTACCTAGCAAAGACTTATCGATGACCTGGAGCCAGTGGGTTTGGCGACGAATATGAAGCGAGGGCCAGCCAACGAGAGCATACAGGTCACAGTGGGGGGTAGTATATGGGGCTTTGGTGACAAAACGGATGGCACTGTGATAGACTGTATCCAATTTGCTGAGTAGAGTGTTGGAGGCTATTTTGTAAATGACATCGCCGAAGTCAAGGATCGGTAGGATAGTCAGTTTTACGAGGGTATGTTTGGCAGCATGAATGAAGGATGCTTTGATGCGTAATAGGAAGCCGATGCTAGATTTAATTTTGGATTGGAGATGCTTAATGTGAGTTTGGAAGGAGAGTTTACAATCTAACCAGACAACTAGGTATTTGTAGTTGTCCACATATTTTGAGTCAGAACCGTCCAGAGTAGTGATGCTGGACGGGCGGGCAGGTGCGGGCAGCGATCGGTTGAAGAACATGCATTTAGTTTTACTTGCATTTAAGAGCAGTTGGAGGACACAGAAGGAGAGTTGTATGGCATTGAAGCTCTTCTGGAGGTTAGTTAACACAGTGTCCAAAGAAGAGCCAGAAGTATACAGAATGGTGTCGTCTGCGTAGAGGTGGATCAGAGAATCACCGATTTGACACACTGAACTCTGACTGAGAAGTAGTTGGTGAACCAGGCGAGGCAGTCATTTGAGAAACCAAGGCAGTTGAGTCTGCCGATGAGAATGTGGTGATTGACAAGAGTCGAAAGCCTTGACCAGGTCGATGAATACAGCTGCACAGTATTGTCTCATCGATGACAGTTATGATATCATTTAGGACCTTGATTGTGGCTGAGGTGCACCCTTGACCAGCTCGGAAACCATATTGCATAGCGGAGAAGGTCGGTGGGATTCAAAATGGTCAGTGATCTGTTTGTTAACTTGACGTTAAGCATTAAGGAGATAGATTGGGGGTAAGGCCCTGCGATAGACTAGCGTCCTGTCTAGGGGATGTACTTGTACATCAAGTTGCCTCACGCTACAGAAACAGGAGATAGGAGCAGGAGCCTATGAGCCGTTCCGGCGGGTTCTATTTCTCGGACTGGGCTGATTTCTCAATTGTGTAATTGTACAGAGCTTTTTAGACTACCAGCTGAATGTTTGTGAAAGTAAAGGCAAGATGGTTTACCGGAGAAAGCCCATGACCCCTGTCCCTCTCGCCGTAGAGAAGATGTGTACTGTTTCGATTAGTTCATCAAAGGAAAGGCCATGTGGGGTTTTAGCCTGCAGCACAACCAAGACCCAATTCCCTGTCTGATATTCAGGCAGCACAGTGTGTCACACATGCACCCAGAAACACTCGTTCAGACACATAAACACACACATATACTGTGCAAGGTGCTGGACACAGTCACACATGATAAACACACATAAACACATGCTAACAGACACAGTGTTACTAAAGAACATGAATGTGCGTGAAGAAAATGCAGACACAGCTGTAGATACGTTCCTGCACATTATTTGAATACATCAAATTGTTAATCATAAAGCTGTGAAGAGTGGATGCTACATATGTCTTTCCTCAGGATTATATTTCTACTTTTCTCAAACGACAAACAGGCAAGGTCAGGCAGTGGAACTAATAGGCGGTTGGCTCAGGAATTCATTATGGCAATTTTCCAGCCCCCTCTGTCGCCAAGGGGCACCTTTTTTAATACAGCGATGGCAGGAAAGTGTTGTTGCTGTAGCCTCAAACCCAAGTCATTATTTATGAATTAATTTGCGCAGTCATTCAGTCGCAGGCCACATCTTTTATACATGCAAGCAGGTCGTGTCCTGAAGCTCTGATGGAAGTGGGCTCTGTGACTGCAGAATCTGTGAAACACCAAGCCTCCATCCCCTCTGACTGAGTGAGGAGGGAGAAACTCTCTAGGGTCCAGTCTGATTGCCCACATTGAACACTCATTAGTCCTGAGCCAATGAAAAATCAGTCTGAGGAAACTGAGGAAATTAGAAATAGAAAATATTGATTTGAAAATTGTCATTGGCGCTATAATCATGCATCCTCTCTGACTGAGTGTGAGAGAGAAACAGCCAGAGAGATGAAAGATACAGGAACAGATATGGATGTTGTCTACCAAAGCCGGGAAACCGCAGTAATTGGATGTCTTTGTCAATAACAATGTGATAGTGTGTTTGTCAGTGAGAAAAGCAGAGCCTGTTATATATAGCCCTTCCGGGCCCCTCAGTGGTCAGGGCTTTCCCAATGAAAATCAGCTGGAGTTTGGCCAAGGCCCCAGCAGCACAGACACTAGAGGAGCGATCTCTGTAAGCCCCGGCCGTCCCTTAGCTCGGGCTGCACACATTTGGCCTTTTTTTTTTTTTGTCTCATAATCTTATTCCGCCAGTCATCTGCCAGAGCGAATGCGGTTGGACGAAACCCATTCCATTCAATTCAATTAGGTTTGTAGCGTCAGGGGAGCTGCTGTTAGTGAGCATAGAGAGGAAGATTCAGCCATGCTGTGTGACAGTGCTGTGCTATCCAAACCGCAGACATGATGCTGCAGTCCATGCTGGCAGCAATGCAGGGAGTCTAAACACCACAACAAAACAAGATAACATACTAATGAATCTGTTCCGGTTTTTCTCAACTACTTGCTCCTCAGGGATTTCTGTCCAACAAAGGAGGACAAATCAGGACAGTTTGTGTTCAGGGTAAATCCACCATAACCATTCAGTTATGGAAATATTTAATGAGGAAGCTAAATATACTGTATCTGTAATAAATATATTACATAGTAGGTTATCTATTATGGTTTTATGATATTTAATTACCACAACAACTTTCAAAACAGTGAAAGTGAAAACCACTATGTGAGGGGTGAACAGTAGATTGTTCCTCTAATATCCTGATGGGATGAGAATAACTGTCAACAGCTCAACACATGTCCCAACCTCAACATTATCCCTTCCCCAAACTTCAAACGGACGTGTGCTGCGATTGTACAGCTTTGATATGAAATATGAATCTGACCTGTGAAGTGTTGTGTAGCCACCTGCCACGTGTCAACAGCATGACATCTATTATTGAAGGCCTGGGGAGAGGTCGCTGTGACGTCCAAACACCCTGCCCTCTATGGTGGCCTTCCTAGAAAAACATTGATCATTGACTAGAGACTAGGTCAGTGCCTTTTGAGAATGTTAAAACACCTCTTTTAGTGGTCTGTGGAGACTGCAGTGGGGAAGTCTGGTGTATCCCATCTCCCCTAGCTACCTCAGATCACGAACACATGCACGCGCACACATACACCCCAGCAGTAGCACATCATGTCCCAGCAGGATGCATTGGTACACTTGGACCCAGACGTTTCCTCTCCCAGGCAGGTTGTCCCAGAGGGAGAACACAGCATCTGTTTATCAGCAGGGCTGGCGTCTGTCTAGCCATCACCACCACCGCCCGGCACTACAGGACACATTTACAGAAAGCACAGGAAGTGCACTGAGTCACTATCACTGTCTCGTGTGATGGGTAACCTTGCCTGAGATTTAGGAAGCCAACGGTCACCCCCAGACAGGAAGCTAGTAAGGAAGCTACTGAGTACTCATTAGTGACTATTCAGTTATACTAATGAGTGACTCCAAGTTAAGTGTTTCTAAGTTAAGACTGGAAAGAGGGAATGGCTTCAGAGACATTAACACAGGACATTAACCATGGAGATTAAACATGCTCTTTTTACAAGAAGACAGAGCATTTGTGGTTGATGATTTGTTTAGTTTATTTGCACCAACGGAAATAAGTGATAAACAACAATACATCTTTTTTTTCCTTTTTTTTTAATACTGTGTGCAGGTGCGGTTGGAAGCCCAAGGGCTGAAATATAAAAAATACCACAGAAAAACAATATACAATACATACATGTAAAAATAAAAAAGGTTTGTTGTGGACATAGCATTTGTGGATTAAACTGAGAATGACTGTCTGTCAGGTAAGACTAGCCAGCTGTGGCTTTAAGAAGAGAGGGATGGACACACTGACCTGAGATGTAGCTTAAGGGTCCCCAGTGCCACTGAAGGCTATGTACAGTATTGAGTGGGATAATGACTGTTCTGACTGTATTCAGATCTGTCTCTGGGTTACATAAGCCTGGACAGAGGAGAGCAGCTGAAGGGGTCGGCACAAAAGACACAGTACACTGGACAAATATAATAACCACAAAAGCACTGAGGGATGCATGAGAAGGTCTTGCATTGAAGGATACTGCTTTTCACAGAGCAATTACAGTGGAGGATCATGTGCTTCGGCTTGTTTTTATCCCCAATGTGGCTCACCACCATCAATGGAGAGTGTGTCTAAATGCCACATCCAACTCTTCTGTTTGATTTGTATCTTGTCTTTCCTTTCATGGCTCTGAGAGTAATGTGACCTTTTAATGTTCAGCTTATTAGAGAAGATGGCTGACCAGTGCATCCAAACACACTAGCCTATGGAATCCAATCTCTCCGTAGGTGAACAGACACAGGCTTTAGTAGAATGATTGATGTTTTTCCTGAAATTGACTAAAGCCCCTTTACTGTCCTGACATAAGTTGTGTCTGTTTGCAGGAAACCACTACGGAAAGAGGAGAACGGGACAAGTCGTGGGGAGTATGCCATGAGTGTACGCAAAAAGAAGGCCATGGGCCCCAACAACACTGTGGTGTAGACTTGTCCCACTGACAGAAAGAGAAAGTCACATCACCATCATCCCCACTACCCACCCTATCCTACCCAAAACTCCTATTAACTAGAACGCAACAGGGGGTTGACCTGTTAAAAATGCATAAACGCCTTTCCTTCTCTCCTAGCATGTTGCCTGGATGAAAGACAACGTCCAGATAAAGGAGAGTAGTGAGAACCAGAGAGAGAGAAAAACTAAACATGGAAGTGGATTCAGAGAATGAGTAAAAAAGTGAATTGAGGAATAAAGTGAATTGAGAAGTTCTACACCAGATTGTCGACAAGAAGTGTCATTGACAGGGGAATGGTTGACTGCTAATCTGTCAACCTACACAGCTCCACACTTCTTACAGACAACTTCGATGTAGGAACAGACACTGAAGCACTGCGATGGGATAGGAGGTTGCGGAGGACCAGATCAAGAACAAAATGTGCACGCAGTTTTTATGGAAAATGCAACATTCTTTTCTACGGTCAGGCTGTCTCATCTATTCTCATCTGACCGTTTTTCTTTTTAATTTATTAAAGCAGAATTTGTATTATACTGGCACAGTTGCAGGTTCTTGCTGTGGTTTGAGATGTATAGTACTCATCTGACTATGCAATTAAAACACACATTTACAGGTCATACCAAGTGGGAAGTAAAACAACAAGATCAAGTCAGTTCCTATGTTCCATACCAACAACACAACTGAGAACAGCCTGAGGACAAACTTGATCTACTTATCTAATTGGTTCATTTATTTATTTGCTGTATTTATTCATTCATTTGTCTGCTTATGTATGTTATTATTGTTTAATTCAGTCAGTTTAATGATTTGAAATGTTTTCTTTTTAGATGAATTATTTAGTAATCATATCGTTCATTTTAATGGTCTGACGCTTCAAGCCCACTTTTAATTTGCTACAGACACTGATGCAGAAAACACATCTGCAAAGAGTTTTGGCGCTCAATTGTTCATCTCTTGCTGTTTGATATGCCTTTCTGTGTTCCCCTGCGACTTCAGCGAATATGATGGGTATTTCTGTGATACGAGTTTGTGAATGTGTGTTTTCTGACTGTGCTTTTAGCAGCTTATTCGACCCCTCAATTCTTTCTCACAAGACTAACATGGTATTACATTTTGTGCTGTCACATCTCACTGGTTAGACAGTCAGGGGAAGGTAGTGGGGGACAATGGGAAGCCCTTTGCCGTGTTCTGATGTGATTTTTACAGTCTTAATTGTTCCACCTCCCAGCAAGGAGAGAACCCATCACTATAGAAACAGTGCACATGATCCCAGGGCTGACATGCTGATTGGTGGAGGACGGGATTCCAAACAGAGGCTAATCTGGATATCAAGTTGCAGAGAGGATGGCCTCAAAAAGGGACATGTGACTCAGTGCACTCACACTCGCAGGCATCCCCAACATCCTTCTGCAATAAACAGTCCACAGTTGATTTAAAGCATCACTCAATTATTACGCTGCGTGTTGGCATAGGTGCAGTTCATTTGTATATTAATGCGTGTTGGCATAGGTGCAGTTCATTTGTATATTAGTGTGTGTTGTGTGCGTGAGAGAGAGCACAATACACGTATGGCTGGCAGTATCTCTGAAAATGTTCCATTACTGTTGAATTTTGTAAACACAGACCTTGCATTGTGAAATGCATAGGAATTAGCATATCTTACCGGTAATGTACCCAGAAACTGAAGATACGTCACTAATACTGTACATTGAGGGAAATAACCTTGGATGCATGAATGTAAATATTGATATTTAAAAATATCTGCCTTCTGGACTGTTAATAACATGTACAGTGTAACAGAAAATATGTTTATACATAGTAGAAATTAAACAATGTGCTACCAATTAGAATTAAATCAATGTTATCATGTTTATGGAGCAAGCCATTCATGTATATTTGGCAATGAAAGTTATTTTACAATTGATGCATTATATACCAAAAGGATACCTAGAGTCCTATGTATGTATACATCGATAATGTGCATTCAGTTGATGTAATTGCTGTCTTTTTCAGTTGTAAATAGAGGTGAACAGAATGACAGGCCTATAGTCTTATCACATAAGCATCAAAAGGAGAGACAGAATGACAGGCCTATAGTCTTATCACATAAGCATCAAAAGGAGAGACAGAATGACAGGCCTATAGTCTTATCACATAAGCATCAAAAGGAGAGACAGAATGACAGGCCTATAGTCTTATCACATAAGCATCAAAAGGAGAGACAGAATGACAGGCCTATAGTCTTATCACATAAGCATCAAAAGGAGAGACAGAATGACAGGCCTATAGTCTTATCACATAAGCATCAAAAGGAGAGACAGAATGACAGGCCTATAGTCTTATCACATAAGCATCAAAAGGAGAGACAGAATGACAGGCCTATAGTCTTATCACATAAGCATCAAAAGGAGAGACAGAATGACAGGCCTATAGTCTTATCACATAAGCATCAAAAAGAGAGACAGAATGACAGGCCTATAGTCTTATCACATAAGCATCAAAAGGAGAGACAGAATGACAGGCCTATAGTCTTATCACATAAGCATCAAAAGGAGAGACAGAATGACAGGCCTATAGTCTTATCACATAAGCATCAAAAGGAGAGACAGGATGACAGGCCTATAGTCTTATCACATAAGCATCAAAAGGAGAGACAGAATTAGAACATGGTTTTGAATTGAATGGCGTACAGTACAACATTGATAAAGCACAGTGTTTGTTCATGTTTTTTGAGCCTGTACCCATGGTGCCTCTCCTCTCCGTGTCTCAGAGAGCTCTGTGCTGGTCTTCTTCTGGGCTCCCCCTGGGCGCAGGACGTGTTCTCAGTCTGTCTCACACCGTTCATTTTTAATGAACAGCTATCAAACACGGCCATCTCCCTGGGGCTCGGTCATGCAAACAGGATCACTTGTGGGCCACTGGGGTTCTTTTGATGTCAGGGTCTTGGCACGGCCCAATCCCTGTACACAAACTACATTATGTACATAGGACTGGTCAGCCACTTCTGCTCTGCTACCACTCTGGCCATTGTGACACATGGGGGAATAGAGCAACAGACAAACCCAAATCATACAATCTGGGAACATGTACTCTCCTCATGAATGTTGTCAATAGATAATATAATTGGGAAAAGCTATGGGCTCTGGTAGGTCATCAAGGAATCAATAAGTCCATATTCTTGAGAATGTTCCTCCTTTAAAAGGGGAGACCCTTAGAAACACAACCACTTCAGAGGGGGAGAAATCCAGCAGGGTCCAAGCTGAGCCATGTAGAGAGGGAGGGAGGACTGGGAATGAGAGACCATACACTAGTCTGCCTTCTCCTGCTTTAGATGTGCCACTTGATGATAATGCCATGGGACACTCTGGGCAATTTAAACATTCATGCATTGTCCAGCCAGGGCACTCTGAGTTGCTCTGTAATAAAAAAGGATCTGACAGGCCTGAAGAGGAAGGCCAGGGATCCTCTCTATCTCAAACAGCTCTGTGTGGCTTTCCCAGATAAAAGACAATGTATTCCAACAGGGTAAATGGGAAAATAATCATCTTGTTATTTGTTTAGCAGCAAATTCGATCCATTCTTGACAGTATAGCGATTGTGGTCTTAGATCGTTTCTATCATTACAAGAGTTTAGGCTTCTTATGTGCTATTGACTGATTATGACCAATCAGAGGACACTTGCACTATTGGTTATATATGAGTATATACTTAAGCAATAAGGCACGAGGGGATGTGGTATATGGCCAATATACCAAGGCTAAGGGATGCTCTTATGTACGACGAAACACAGAGTACCTGGATACAGCCCTTAGCTGTGGTTTATTGGCCATATACCACAAACCCCAGAGGTGCCTTATTGCTATTATAAACTGGTTACCAACGTAATTAGAGCAGTAAAAATAATTGTTTTGTCATACCTGTGGTATACAGTCTGATACGACTGTTAGCCAATCAGCATTCAGGGCTCAAACCATGCAATTTTGAATTGTTATTAGACATCCAATGAGTGTTTCTGTGTGTCTCTTATTCGTGGCTGTTAGCTCAAGGCTGAACTGTTTGCTGTTGAGCAGTAAACAGGCTACCCTTTATATCAGAGAAAATTCATGCTGCTGTGTGTGTCTCAAAGCTGACCTTCGCAATCTAGGGCTGCTTGCTCTGGGGACACTCTCTGCCTGAGAGCCCTTGGTCAGCATTAATTACCCACTAGATCTCCAACTGCCTGCTCATCAGGTCAGTGCTCCCATATGGTCCTCCAGGAGGAGGGAGGCCAGCAGGCAGGCCGGGGCAGGGAGAGTGCTGGGTACCTTTGGGACATTGATTAGATAAGCAGCTGCTAATAAGAGATTCTTTAAAAAAGAGCTGCAAGTTCAAACGATCATGACAGTGGCAACGGCTGGCAGATGCAGCCCCGGTGCAAGGGGATTTCACTTGATTAAACACACACACACACACACACACACACATAGGAACACTGTTGCAGAGAGGCTATTTGATGAGCCAAGCACAGAGATTGATGGAGTCACCTGTGTGTGTGTGTGTGTGTGTGTGTGTGTGTGTGTGTGTGTGTGTGTGTGTGTGTGTGTGTGTGTGTGTGTGTGTGTGTGTGTGTGTGTGTGTGTGTGTGTGTGTGTGTGTGTGTGTGTGTGTGTGTGTGTGTGTGTGTGTGTGTGTGTGTGATATCATCAGACAGCACTCAAAGCTGGTGACTCATTTGACACACGCCTCTCATAGAGGATCCCTTTACAAAGTGCAGGCGTAGAGAAGTTATGAAATATGATACATTCTACAGGACTCATCTAATTCTGCCCTGCTTGTTTTCATTTTGTGTCCGACAACCATGGCATTAAATAGCTTTTTAATTCAACTTGAAAATAAAGGGGAAACAATGTAGAGAAAAAAAGTGAGTGAGATCAAGCTTTGATTTAAATATACGCGTAGCCCAGCTCTCATGTGGCGTGGCATTCCCTGACAAGTGCCCTTTCCATAATGTCATTAGATTCCACAACAATGCTTTATCATGACAAACCACATTAGACCAGAGGTAACTGTATTTGGTCCATGTCAGTGGAAAATGATGGCTAGGCTCTACAGGGGGCGGTCAACATGGACTAGCTTGTCTTGTTTACCTCCCCTGTTTGGTTTCATCCTGATCGAGTTACAACGCTGCTGCTTTTGTTGCTACTGCAACCCACATTGTGTCTGATCGATCTGGGCTCTGATGGCGAGAGGCAACCTGTTGGAACTGAGCAGAGGAAGAGGTGAGACAGGAGCCCTAAAGTCTAATTGGATTTACTGATAAGATATATAGTATGATTGCTAATGGTTTCTTCTGAGCTAGGATATGGGTGGTTCCTATACAGTCTTTGGGTTTAACAGATCCTCTTGCAGTCATTTAGTTTTCCCATAAACCTTAGGGAAGATATGCTGTAGTAGTTACTGTGCAGATGTGCAATCATATCACACTTTGTGCACTTTAACTGTCCTCTGTAGAAATGACAGTGACAACAATATTTAGAAAATGTGTCTTGATTTTATTATTTTTATCAGGCTTGCAACCAAGCAACTGAACATATCGATATAGACCATGAGCATCACCAAGTGAACAAGTCTGAGCTTCAGCCTTCCTCATCCAGACTATCATCTGCTGCTATATATTCTCTCCGTCTGTTCTGACCTCTGATGCAGCATACAGCATGTTGGACATCTAACCTGCTATCTACAGAACTGTGATCCCCCTACATCTGCACACCTGCCCAACCTGTACTCACCTATCCTTTCATTGCACCAAAGAATAGTATAGATATACAAAGTTTAGAAGGTGCTGAAGATGATTAGATCCGAAGCAGTGTCTTAAGACGGTGAGAGTCAGTTTATGCAGGAGTCGACTTCCTGATATTTATGGTCAGGCAGGCAGCAGACAGATGCATGCTGGTCCTGAGGAGGACTGGGTCTTGGAGGATCTCCCATAGTGAGAGGTGGGCAGGTCACATGGGGTAGAACTGTGAGGCAGCCTCGGATGACTGGATTTCCACCTGGGCCATCTTGAACTGTGTGCACTGCAGCCACTTGCGCAGGGCGAAGGGCAGGGCCCCAGCCGCCTGGCCCTGCACACACTGGTGGTTCACTCTGTTCTGGATGGCCTGCAGCCGCAGCTGTAGACCTGCAGACAGGTGCTGCATGGGACAGGGTGAGAGTTTTTTGTTCTGATGAAAATTTGAGCATCTATATCTATATATAAACATAATACAAATCCTATTTGAATTGCAATTTAACTCTTACCTTTAGGTTCGATTGAATCATGGGCAACCACATAGGTATTAACTGATGGAGAGAAGAGGGGAATTTTGAGTTGAAATAGAAAGCAACATGAAGAGGCAAAATAAAGTGTAAAATCAAATGTTAGGGGAAATTGTGGGTAAATGCCCCTCTTACCTTCACAAAGATAGTTGAGTTGCATTCTTGTAAAGCCTCCATCAGGCTAATGACATGTAAACACACCATCTCCACCATCTTGGAAAGTTAGAAATAACACATTTGTATTACTGCAAGGGATCAGAACATGATTTATGATCACCCCGCTTCCAAATATGAATCAAAATATATCATGGCAAAGCAGATTCTTAGGTCGGGATTCAATCTGACTGTGTATTTGGACAATGCTTTAAAGGTTATTTCCGATTGGGCTTACATAACAGCAATGTCCTGTCAGACACAACAAGGATCTGTTTGTGCTTTAGCCAACTCCTCTGCCACATTTACAACTACCAAAATCTGGGTAGTAGTTTGCCGAGGTGACAATAGCCTGGCTTTACATTTCAACTGCACATATCTCCATGCACATCCTATTTCCAGCCCACCCCCTCTTGCAGCTGACAGAGAGATAAGCGTGTGGATCTTCCTCACCACTTTGTTGTGGGCCATGAGCTGCAAGATGCTGGGTGTGACGCGGCTCCAGAACTCCAGGCCGGTCAGAATGGCGTTGGAGGAGAACTCTGTCTGATTCTGGTTCTGCAGGGCCGGAGTGGCCGCCGACTGCTCACAGTAAATGGTCCACAGCTGGGCAAACATGAAGGCATGGAACAGGGAGCACATGTGCAGCACTGACGTCTGCAGACAGAGGATGGAAAGAAGAGAGAGGTCAGTGACACTTTGGTCTTTATCTCATCCTAGACTTCAGTTGAGGGAGGACAAATAAAAATATTCATACGTTTACGTAGCATTTACTTCAACATTTATACATATAACATTTAGACATTGTCCAGACCTTGGATTGTTCAGGGAAGCCGATGAGGATGACGATGAGGTGGTCAGCGATGTGTGAGCCAGCGTCCAGGGGGATGGGCATACAGGAGGTGGAGCCCTGGTGCAGGGCATAGTGGGTCAGGGAGCCCAGGAGCAGCCAGGACAGCTGGCGGATGTGGGACACACACTCAATGAACTCCTTAGGTCTAGGGAGAGGACAGAGTTTAAACACTTTTTGAGCATACATTACAGTCTTATTAGACTCTCAATGTATTGTAATGACGTATAGAAGCACTTCTACTGATAGCATTCCACTAAAAACTACAGAAATCTAACTGGTCAAGTCTGCTATACCATTTGTGACATATAATTATATCTTCATGGTTATTAATAGTGAGATCACTGAAAGTGACATCTGTGCTGTGACTGTCGGTGCCTCTCACCCCTGCTGCATGGCGGACGGGGGATGGTAGAGCCAGGGCAGATAACGGATCACTGCCTTGTTGTCACGGTGATTGCCTTTGCTGATCTCCATGGCAGCTACCTGTGCCAGGCCCACTTTCAGGTTCCCTCCGAACGTGTCCTCGTGCAGTGGCTGACAACACGCCTTCATATGGCTCTGGAGAGTGTCACATGATCACAGGATAGGTCACATGACTAGGGCCTGGCAGTGACACCACTCTCAAGGTGTGGTGTCTCAGGGAGAGTTGGGATGCGCAAACACTTTTCCAATTCACACCTGCGTATAATACACACTTGTACATGTATGAAATAGGACAAATATAAGCACCCACCCACATGAAGAGATGGCTAGAGGTGAGACTTATGTAAGACAGGTGAATGAGGAGGAAACTTACTTTTAGTTTGGTCAGCGTGTGCATATCCGCTATGAAGTCTAGAAGTTCACTGATGTATTGCCTCATGCATTCCATTGCTGCTGTCGTGCACTGAAAAAGACAGAGAGAATAGCGCAACAATCAAAAGGACAATATCTGTATCTCATTTGGTTTCATTAGGTCATCATAAAGGGACCCATAGAACCAATGTAATGTATGATGTACTGTCTTACCCCTGGAAGAGATGAGATCATGTGCTTTGAGAGAACAGTAGACTCTGCTAGCCTCGTACCAATATCTGAACAAACAAACTGACAACATACACGGATGCAGTTAACATAAATAAATATGCAATCTTAGGTACTTTGGAGTTAAAGTCTTTTCCACAAGTAGTTCTGATTGTACAACTGTTTACCTGGACCAGCAGTAGCAGGTTAGTATCGGGTAGAGGAGACTTGAACTTCAGAGCCTGTAGAAGCTCCAGCACCACAATACGAGACATATAGAACTTATCTCGCTCCTGGGCAAACAAAACACACCAAATAGCTCAGGATAGAGGAAATAAGGATAGTGGAGAGAGAATATAGAAAACCACTGTGTACAAATGTTGTAATTAATTTTAGAGGAACCATGTGAGATAAACTCTTAGGCATACTGGGGGAAGAAGGTTTGCCGAGTGGTTGTCTTATTTAATATTACACAGGGTTGTGCACTATATCTCTCTGCCTCTCCAGTGCTCATACAGTGTTGCCTGTGTGTACTGGAGTATAAAGGCTGTATGTGTTCTGAATAAAGACAGAGAGACAGAGGAGCTGATTAGCACGGCACCCAGTCTAGATCTCGTCTCCCCCAGAGATCCAGTTCAGATGAGCCTGTCAGCCTGAGAAGCCACTGCTCTCTGTTTAATCATCCACTCAATACAAAGCTCTGCCTGCTGCCTGTTTACCAACTAGACTGTCATCCTCTCTCTCTCTCTCTCTAGTATACTTATGGCATAGCATACAGTAATTACCTTATTATCACCTTATTATACACGTTGGTAGTGGTACATATTGGTTCATACACTACACTACAAAAGTATGTGGACACCTGCTTGTTGAACATCTCACTCCAAAATCATGGGCATTCTGGGAAGGCATTCCACTAGATGTTGGAACATTGCTGCGGGGACTTCCTTCCATTCAGCCACAAGAGCATTGGTGAGGTCAGGCACGGCAGGTAGCCTAGTGGTTAGAGCAATGGACTAGTAACCGAAAGGTTGCAAGATCGAATCCCTGAGCTGAAAAGGTAAAAATATGTTGTTCTGCCCCTGAACAAGGCAGTAAACCCACTGTTCCTAGACCATCATTGAAAATAAGAATTTGTTCTTAATGACTTGCCTAGTTAAATAAAGGTAAAAAAAAAAAAAAATGTTGGGCGATTAGATTTGGCTTGCAGTTGGCTTAACAATTAATCCCAAAGGTGTTAGATGGGGTTAAGGTCAGGGCTCTGTACAGGCCAGTAAAGTTATTCTACACTGATCTAGACAAACCATTTCTGTATGGACCTCGCTTTGTGCACATTGTCATGCTGAAACAGGAAACCCATTTCATGAAGCTCCCGATGAACAGTTGTTGTGTTGACGTTGCTTCCAGAGACAGTTTGGAGCTCGGTAGTGAGTGTTGCAACCTAGGACAGAAGATCTTTACACGGTATACGCATCAGCACTCGGCGGTCCCGTTCTGAGAGCTTGTGCTTGCTCCTAGACGTTTCCACTTCACAATAACAGCACTTACATTTGACCGGGGAAGCTCTTGCAGGGCAGAAATTTGATGAACTGACTTGCTGGAAAGGTGACATCCTGTGATAGTGCCATGTTGAAAGTCACTGAGCTCTTCAGTAAGGCCATTCTACTGCCATTGTTTGTCTATGGAGATTGCATGGGGTGTCCACATACTTTTGTATATATAGTGTATATTACAAAATAAATTATTGCCTTCTCATTAGCATGAAATCCCAATACATACAGTACAGTTGATTTGGGGTCACATTTGTTAAAATGTTCAATGTATAGTGCATTAGTGATAAACATAACTTCCCAAACATCCATACGTCTACAATAACCCAATGAAAAATCCTCCTTAAACTTGTATTTGAGAAAGCTCACCTCATAAGACTAACTGCACAGGAAACAGTTAAATAGACATTATCAGTCATGTTGACTTGCATATTGAGAAACGGATGTTATATAGCAGGGATTTAAAAGGCTAGAGGAAATCAATAGAGCTGGAGACATAAAGCATGGTGCTGTGACAGCAGTAGCAGGGGGAGGATCCATCATTCCTGCAGCAGGAGACAGCCAATGCCCCAGCTCTAACAGAGGGAGGCTTGCCCTCAGATACACACCATACATCCTCAGCCCAGAGCCCAAATTAATAATGTAAATCAATACTGGCTGATTGCCTACTTAATCATCTGTGACACACAGCCACCTTGCTGTCTAGCGGGAGAGGCTGGGGATAAGTATTACAACCAATAACTACTGTATACAAAGGTCTGCAGACATGGTTTTATATTTAACAATGTGGGAAAGTTATATTTCTGTATCGCTTTTCTAATTGGGCCTTTCACGTGAGATAAATGCATTGCTACAGATGTAGGATCTTAATTTAAGCCAGTTTGCTACAGCAGGAAAATAATCCTGCAGCAACAGGAAATGTGAATTATTATATGGATTATAATGTACATTTTTTGTAGGGATTTATACATTTTTCATTAAGGAAAATCGCTGCAACAAATAATTTTACAGTTTTTCTCGATTGCTAAAACACTTTTAATGAAACTGGGGTCCACTTGCTTTCCATCATAACCTAATGAGCACAACAACTTTATTTTTTGCAAAACAGTCATTTCTCATTGCTTTCACACACAATGCAAATGCTAAGCACATTTTTACAAAACAGTAAACACAACTTTCTACAAAATGTGCAAGTTAGTTGAGTAAATCATGCCAAACTAAATTTAAACATTTGGTCAGAGCTGATACAAATGACTCCCATGAATGTGAACCTCTTCTGCACGTGTGCAAAAATTCTTTGCACAATTGTTCAATCAGCAATCAGTCCTTATTCATGCATAAAAGAGGTCACTTCTGAGTTGCTTATTGTAAAAATAGACCAAGTAAGAGGCCGAGAGCAAGGACAAAGGAGAGGTCGAGGGGCCCATAGAGGAAGATAGTGCAGCTCTCAGTTAAAATGGAAAAAGGTCAAATAAAGCAACAAATGTGATCAAATTAAGATCCTACATTTGTACATAATAAACAAATATACTAATATCAAATGTAAGCTAACTTGTACATATCTTACCTTATTGAAGGCTTTGTAGCAGAGGCCACACAGCTCCACCAGGTAAGAGAGGCTGAACACTCCATACTGGATGACAAAGCTCAGCAGTTTGGAGAAGGGCTCCAGTAAGCTCTGAGGAAGAAGAGGAAGAGAGGGAGTTAAGGGTCAATGTCTGGTGGGTGGGTGAGGGGATCTTACCACACCAGGGGTTTTGTTATTTTTTCTGCTTATTCTAAATGAGTAAGACTTCTGGGTTCAGTCATGCAAATGACAGTCAATGTGAGTGAGCTGTTCACTGACCACTGAACAATATCTCAAATCAAATCAAAAGGTTATTTGTTGTAGACTTAACCATGCAATTGTTGCTGACGAGCCCTTCCCAATGATGCAGAGTTAAAAAATGATCACAATAAAAAGAAAAATAGTAACACGAATAATAAAATGCTCAATGTGTGTGTGTGTGTGTGTGTGCGTGTGTGTGTGTGTGTGTGAGTGTGTGTGTGTGTACGTAATATTGTGAATGTGTGTGGGTTTAGTGTGTCAGTCTAGTGTGTGTGTATGGTGTGTATATATAGTCTTGTGAGTGTTCATTGAGTCAGTTCAAGATAGTCTGGGTAGCCATTAGTTAACTATTTCGCACTCTTATGGTTTGGTGGTAGAATGTGTTTCGGAGCCTATTGGTCCGAGAGCCAATGCTCAGGTAACGTTTGCCGGACGGTAGCAGAGTGAATGTAACCAATCAGAATGTAACCAATCATAACCTGCTCAGGGCCTGGGATAGGGTTACTTATGACACTCAAATGAAGACTGACCTCACCGTTTGGTTAGTAGTCCTAATGTATATCAAGCAAACACAGACAGACTCACTCGGGTTGCACTTGTGGTGGGGATCTTCAACAGGCAAATGATGATCCTCAAACTGGAGTCCAGGGGACACTGAGAGAGACGTCATCACATTCTTCATAAGCTCAATATTGATCACATTTTTTTAAAACAATCAATGCAGCCTATTTGCAGAGCGAGGTCCAGTACCTTCAGAGGCAGCACAGAGGGTAGTTTAGTGAGGAAGGTCTGGAACTGATTGCAGATGGTGGTCCACAGGTTGCTGGGGGAGTCCATGGGCAGGGCCTCCATGAAGGTGGCGATGTTCTCCAGGCAGTGCAGCATGGTGCCCCCTGCTGGTAGACTCTTCTTGTTGTTCAGACCCTGAGGACAGTGGCATAAATGATAACAGAGTTACAATTTATTGCCGTAGAGCCCTTACCAGCTGTAACAATTTTGTTTAAAAATATATTCTAAACGTGGTTTGGACTATTGATTGTTATGAGCCAAAGGAGTGAACTGAGATAGACTATCATAAGTGCTATTGCTTTAACGTTGTAACAGTGTAAGATTGCTAAATAAAACAAACCAAGTTAATAGTGCAGAGTAAATATTGGGAATAACCATGCAGAGGCATGCTCTTCAGCAGTACTCATTATCTGCTTTAGTATCAAGCTATCCAAACAGCAGTGTGTCTTGTCAATTTATACAAGAGCTCCTCCTGCTGGATACATGATGAAAGTGAAGATTTTTCTTGAGACTCAAGACAGAGGGCTCGATTCAATTCAAAAACTCTGGAAGATGTGCGTTGTTGCGCGATTGAAATTTAAAGGTAATTTCCGATAGAGCCGACATATGCAGCATTTACTATGAATGCGAAAAAAATGCTTTTAATGTCAATCGCGTTGTAACGCTGATCTTCTGTGTTAGCGATTGAATCAAATCAAATTTTATTTGTCACATTTGCCGAAATGCTTACTTACAAGCCCGTATCCAACAATGCAGTTTTAAGAAAATAGAGTTAAGAAAATAATGACAAAATAAAATAAAAGTTACAAATAAAAAGCCCATACACAAACACACACCGCATAGAACCTTCAGCCAAGTGCTGAGCTTTAAGCATTTCACTAAGCAGGAACCCACCTCCAGTAGCTGGTTCAGTGCAGCCACAGAACTCAGTTCATTAAAATCAATCAGGGAAAAGGCCAATGTTCTCAGAAAACCTCCATCTGAAAGTGCACAGAAAAGAATGATGGTAAGGATCCAACCATATCCCTCAGAGAGCTGCTCCTAACAGCAGACATGTTGTGGTGTGTATGGAGTAGACCTTTAATGTTGCTCTGGAAGAGCTGGGGCAGGATGCCATTGGGGGCCAGCTGATGGAACACACAGCGGAGGAACTGCTTAGCCACACCTGCTGCGTTGCCAGGGATCAGCATGCTACACCAACAGAGACATCAACAGACAGAACGTCTGCACCTCATGTTGGCATATATTCTCATTTGTGTACAAGAATACAGCCAGTGTCAACAAATCCTCAGCATCCACACTACACCTGAGTTTAGCACACACAATATAATAATATACTTAGTATGCCTGGTTGTGATGTGTCATACCTCTCAGCTTGCCCAGAGAAATTAGCACTTGACGCCAGCCTGAAAGACACAAATCTGAATTTAACATGACAGACATGACAGAGACATGACAGAGAGTGTGCAAAAATGTTACTGAACAATCAGGTTTGTGTATGTCCAAGTATAATAGGGTTGGTGCAGGAGCTGCTGTAGTTGCCAGACCTGCCCACAGACTGCATGATGTCCAGCAGCAGTGGAGCGGCCTGGTCGGGGCTGAGGTGGATGAACATGGAGAGCACCACCACTGCCAGGCCCAGGGTCTCCTCATCATACTCCTCTAGCACCGCACCACAGTCACGACACCTGAGTGACCACACAGTATTATCATTAATAACACTGAATAACCATTCATGTACACAGTGTCTGCGATCCTGAATGACACACCAGTCAGTGTTGGTGGTTGGCGGTAGGTTCTCTCACCTGTCAGTCATGGTGGTGGGCTGGTCATCAATGAACTCCTCAGGGGCAGGCACAAACATGCTGACTGTACTGGGGGCAGATAGGAGGCTGGTCTTGGTGGGGCCTGTAGAGAGAAACACTAAAATCAGCACAGTCAAACCTAATCATTAAAAATCGGTTTAGATGTTTTTCCCTCTGGAGAGGTGGACCAGAGATAGTTAGCAGTGACTAACCTGTCTCCCAGGTGCTGATGTTGTGAGGGGCACTGGACTGGTGCTCCAGCTGTCTCTTCATCAGCTGGCTCATGGTTAGAGCTCCCAACGAGCCTCGCTTTGCCTGACGGTACTGAGCTGGGGGTGCAACAAACACACACCCAAAGAACTGGTACTTTTCCTCTATCGCCACTATTTTAATTTCAATGTCTGGTTCACTTAAAGGGCAACTCCATCACTTTTCAACCTCATTTTCATTATCTCCAGCACAATGCCAGTGCCAACATATGTGACAACGGTGCATTTCTACCTTGTGCTAGAAACTCATTGCAGGTTTTGAAAATCCCTGTTTTTTACTTTTAATTCTACCCTGTGATGTCACAGAGAATCATTTTTTTAAGATCTTTCTTCTTATATTTTTAACCACTGATCATAGAAATATGCTGTTTCACATGTGACTCTTTTCAGGAAACTAGGCGTGTGTCGCATGTTACTACTTCACTGGAGCACCATTTGAACATAAACTTTTTTGGGACAGAAATGCCTACTGGAACATGTGACCTGTCATGTGCCTTAATAACAAACTTGTATGCCATCTGTAAATACAAATAAAATTGTTAAATTACGAGCCTAGTTGGTTTAGCCATGGGAAAAGTCAGCAGCCTCCCGAGTGGCACAGTGGTCTAAGGCATTGCATCGCAGTGCAAGCTGTGCCACTAGAGATTCTGGGTTCGAGTCCTCACACGGTCACCAGGTGTACGGTGTTTCCTCCGACACATTGGTGCGGCTGGCTTCCGGGTTGGATGGGCAGAGTGGCTTGGTTGACTTGTGTTACGGAGGATGTATGGCTCTCGACCTTGGCCTCTCCTGAGCCCGTATGGGAGTTGCAGCGATGAGACAAGACTGTAACTACTTCCAATTGGATACCATGAAATTGGGGTGAAATTTTTTTAATAAATCATGTCAGCAACTTTGTAGCTCAACACTGATTGGCTGAGATAATGAGGGGCTGGACATGCTGAGAGATGAGTTTGGATTGGTCTGCATGTAGCACACTACATGTCTATAATATGAGCTGGTCAGTATGTGTAGGTAATCCTTTCTAACGCAGCTTTTTTTTAAGATATCACATAGTAGAACTGCATAAGTGCTCTCCAATTTCTGGAGGACTGAGTTTTGAAATCAGTGGAATTAGAGCGTTTGATTGTAAATTGAAAAAAGAACACACAGAAGGCTGTTGTATAAAACACCTGTCTCTGGATTACATCTTCAAACTAAGGGCAACCATGGCATCCGTGACAGAGAGGGAGAAGCTTCCATCCATATATATGGGTAAGAGAGTCCAGCTAGCTACAGTTTCAGATATTACATGTTTCTAATTTTGTCAGAAAGTCATTTTCATTTCAAGTTAAAGTGTACTGTAGGGTAGTAACATTATGAGTTGGGATTATGGTTCATTGTTTAGTTAGCTAGCTACATGTCTAAACAAAAGACTCCACTATGCAAATACCTATTTCAATAAAATGTTTATGATGTCACTGCGACATCTGTCGCTGGCAGCTGATAAATTCGCTCTGGCAACCTATGCCAATTTCAGAGTACTTTCGTCTGAGTGTGCCAAAGCACAGAATAACTGACACATTTATGAAAGCTCAACACCCGTTGAATATGGCCGGTGTTAGTAAATGTTGGCAAAAAAATGCAATTAAATTGTAGCCAGCAGCACAGTTGCAATCACCAATGCTCTGGATAACATAAAAACAGCCTAACTAGCTCTGCAAGGGCGAGTAAAATGGTCAGAGTGAGCTGTTCTCTCATTGGTGTCTGGAAGTAGCTAGTCAAAGTTAGCCAGTTAGCTTGGGTGCTTGACTGCTGTTGTTAGGTCAGAACGCTCGGATCAACCCTACTTTTTGTCCAGAGTGTCCTGTCTGCAATCTGAATGCTCCGAGAGCGGAACACTCTGAATTTACAGACTGACCATTTTTAACACACCCGTAGTATAAACTAGCCTTTAGTCTTGAAATCTTTGGTTGTTTAACACATAGCCTCACATGTGAATCATTAAAGAGATGGGTGGGGCTAAAGCTGTGAACGATGCTGAATGGGTGTAGACAAAGAAGGTACCAAAACATTCAAGGGCCATTTTCTCAAAAGTAGGGTAACAAGTTTATCAACTTTCAGAGCAGAATTACTTTCCCATTGTTCCTCAACTGCAGTGTATGTACCATTTTCTAGCTCTGAGTCTCTACTTTTATCTAATGTTTTAAAAAAAAAACACAATTTCAAATTTTGCAACATAAGACCAAATCGAACCGGTCGGTCACATAATGTAGACACTGGTTTGGTGCTGGAGATGATGAATATGCGGTTGAAAAGTGGTGGAATTGCCCTTTAAAGCAACTGTCAGGAAAATGGGGGGTAGAAGACACTCACAGAGGTAAATATAAAAATGAAATGATTTAATGGCTTAGTTGCGTATATTCATTAATTTATATATAGTCGGATTGGTAGAATCCTGATCTATTGATCAGAAAAATAAAATAACCATGAAAAAACTGCACTGGTGTCTTAATAAACAAAAGGCAGAGAAAAACACTACAAAAAAAGTATTTTACACCTTTAAAAGTCAAGGCCAAATGTCTGAACAGTGTAAAGTTCCTGGTGTAATGACCACACCTGTTTTTTGGGGTGATTTAAACACATGACAATGTGGAAGTATTTGGATCCTACTTGATACTGAAGAGCGGTTGCTTGTTTCTGGGATAGCAGCTTCAAGGGTGGGGGCTGAGGCGGATTCCCGTGGCTTTTCCAGGGTAGACAGAACTTTGTGATCTGCAAGGCAATGTGGGTGAGTGATGGTGCGGAATAGTGGCTGCTTCAGCATCTCAGCCTCCTCCTTACCTCACATGTAGACAACTGGTTAGCGCATGGGATGCTGCAGACACCCAACGCCAATACAAATGTAGTGTTGAGCTACAAGTAATTAACTGCAAGTATACATTGAGTCCTAGTGAAAGAGCAATCGAAAATGAAGATGTGGTTTATTGATGTACTATTTAGTAAAAAAAAAAAATTATCATTTAGGCTATTACTAGTTCTTATATGGACAGCTATTTATGGAAAGTGTGTTGCAGTAATTTGAAGGTGCTCGGTTTCTCAGACTTTCTTTTAGAGTAGGCTTTTCAGAAGTTTACCATGGGTTGGAATGGGAAAAGGGAGAGACAAAGCCACAGAACAGGAAACAGCAATGGTGACCAGTTGACTAAAGATTTGAGGTAGCATGGATATGCGACTAGACAATTTATATTTTGTTCATGTGGTTCTGCAATTCTAAGCAGACACTTTAGTAGAAAACTTATTTTATCAATCATATCTCATAAGCCCCCTCAAACCTTAGAGATGTCATCACTGAAACACGCATACATCCAAAGGCACATTGTGCATGAAGTCAGCATACTTATCTCAGTGGCACAGAAATAGGATACAGCAGCTGTAAGTCCATGCAGAGGGACCCCTCTCTCTGGACTTAGGCTCCTGTCTCCCCGGACCCTGGTCTCTCTTACCTGTGTCAGTGGGCTGCTCACCCAGCTTGTCCAGGGTGTTGAAGGAGATGTCTAGGTACTCTCTCTGGATGGCACTCACAGCTATCTTCCTCTGCTTGCGTTGCCGGGGAACTATCTGGATCTTAAACTCTGCCTCGCCGTTCTCATCATCATCGGGTTTAAAGTCACTGTCATCAAGGTCCTCATCATCTTCTTCATAATATTCCTCTTCGTCGTTGTTGTTCCCCTCCAGAGAGGTGAGGGGTTCAACTGTGTCCTCAGGGATGTCCAGGAAGATCATCCTGCCAGAGGGACTGGTCCCCAGACCCACCCCTGCCTTCAAGTCCTCAGTATGCACAAAGTCATCCAGGGAGGTGTCAGGGACAGCAGGGGTCTTCCTCAGCAGGTCCCTCTTCTGTTGTAAGCTAAGAGTCATGGGGCTCTCCAGGCCAGGGTGCTCTGACCGGTCAGGCAGCTCCAGGGAGGTGGTGGGGGTTGCATAGCGTGGCCTCCTCTGTAGAGGCTGTTGGGGGCTTTCTTTTGATGGGGAGTTTGTGGTCCTCTTCTCCTTAGAACAGTCCTCCACGCTCACCTGCACCATGGGGGACAGGCACACGGTGCTTCTGCCGGCAGGGGAGGCAGTGGGCCTGGCAGGGAGGCAACTGGCCGGGAGGCAGGGCTTGGCAGGGGGGGGCAGGGGAGGCAACGGGCTTGGCAGGGGGGCAGCAGACCTGGCCGGGGAGGCAGGGGGCCTGGCAGGGGAGGCAACAGGCTTGGCAGGGGTGGCAGCAGACCTGGCAGGGGAGGCAGGGGGCCTGGCAGGGGAGGCAGGGGAGGCAGGGGGCCTGTCAGGGGAGGCAGGGTGTCTGGCAGGGGAAGCAGGGGGCCTGGCACTCCCATTCAGCCTGGGGCCCATCACCATGTTCAGGTCAAACTCCTCATCACTCTCCACGATCATCAGTGGTGGTAGGGGCTCAAACACCAGGGAGTCGCTGTCAGACATGGAGAGGATGGAGTGCTTCTCTGGGATTGAAGTGCAGTCGGAGGAGAGGTCAATGAGGTCCTGGTCCTCCTTCTCTGCAGAAGAGCCGCCTGTAAGAGGGGAGTCCAAGTCGGCCTTGTCCTCAAACGTCTCCATGCAGCTGAGGCGCACCTCTGGGATGACAGGCCTGGAGCAGTCTGAGTGGCCCCCGGGTTCCTGAACGGACCTGGTGGTCACTGCCCTCTGCTCGGCCTGAGGAGCCATCTGACGAGCCCTTCCCATGGCCCCCTGTCCACCTGGGGTGGGAGGTGGTGGAGGAGGGGGGCCCGGGGAGACCATGCTGCAGGTCACAGCGGTCTATGCAGGACTTGCGTCGGTGCTCGTCCAGGTTGTAGAGGATGGAGTCAGTGTTGGAAATGTCCAGGGACTTCTGCTTGTGCATGGCCTGAAGACGCTTCTTCCTGGTGCTCTCCTCCCTCACACAGTGCAAGATGTTGTCCTGCACTGCACTGGCCTCGCGGTACTCAGACAGCTCAATTTCACCTGACGCAGACAAAGAGAGGATCAAAAGATAGATCATATCTGATTGGGAAAATCTGTGAATGCTCAATTCATGTCAGCGAAGCATTTAAGTTCAATTAATGTAATTGCTGGATAAAATAGGTCATCCTTTGAAACGATTTTCATACTTTTCTGGGCATTCAGCTCTACCGGCTGGTACTTGACAGACTTGCTGCCACCGATTCTTTTCAGACGGGCAAAGAAGGTCTGAGACTCCTTGTTGCCTGCTCCAGTTGGTGTGTCATGAACGTCAGACTCATCAAACACACTGTCCTCCTCTGAAAAAAACATCATACACATTACAGATGTAGGATCTTAATTACATCAGTCTTTCGTTGCTAACTATTTTCTTGCACTGCAGGAAATGCGGATGAGCTTTGTGGTTTACATAAATTCTCTGAAAACCCACATTAACACACAGTTATATTAACAGTATTGCCTTTTCATGCAGACTATTTTTTGGCCAGCTAATAACCTAACCACCGATCAAGCAACATTATGGACTACATTTTGAAATCCTGTTGCTGAAGGATTATTTTGCTGCAACAATATACGTCAAATTAAGATCCTACATCTGTATTTTTGGGCTTTGACGGAGACTTGGATCACCCAAGAGTACATTGCTACTCCAGCTGCTCTCTCTTAATTTCTCTCATAGTCCAAGAGCATCTGGTCATCGTGGTAGGAATCTCCTATGTGGAGATTACATTTTTTCTCCCTCCCTCACCTGTCCATCTCCTCATTTGAAGTCCACTCAAGCTTAACATTGTTGTCATCTACCGCCTACCAGGTGTCCTTAGAGAGTTCCTCAATGAGCTTGAAACCTTGATAAGCTCATTTCCTGATGATGGCTCACTGCTCTTCGTACTTCCGGGTTGGAGCGAGTGGTCGCATCCGCACTTCGGTCCGCAGGTAGTTTAACCTTTCATTACATTTCATTATAGTACAACGGTTTGATTTGTCTAATCTTAGCAATTTCTTCTTAGCTAGCTACATAGTCGTCTTTGTATCAAAGATAATTGCGTAATTATCGTATTTCGTCGTCCTAACGTAGTCTACACTGCTATCTGCCCAGCAGCTAGCCAGCTAGCCAGCTAGCAAACGTCCACCGTCTACCGAATAGCAGCACTGTAAAAACTATTACACTCAACTGAACGACTTGATTAGTGTAGTGTTAGCTAGCTACATAGTTGTCTTTGCTGTCTTCGTATCCAAGATAATTGTGTAGTTTAGAGTGTGTAGTCTTAGAGTGATTATCTTAATTTACCGAGGTTAGGTAGCCAGCTATTTGTCGTCCTTAACGTAGGAGACACTGCTAGCTAGCCAACAGCTAGCCAACGTCTACCGAATAGAACTTCCTCACTCAACAACCCGGTCGCATTCCGCTTCGCTCCACAGGTAGTATCACATTTTCATTTCATTTCATTACAGTACAACGGTTTGATTTGTTTGATCGTAGCTAGCTACATAGCTAGCTACATAGCCGTCTTTGTATCAAAGATAATTGTGTAGTCTAGAGCGATTTTCTAGGTTAGCTAGCCAGCTATTGTCGTTCTTTTAACGCAACGTAACGTAATCAACACTGCTAGCTAGCCAGCTAGCCCCCGAATAGCAGCACTGTAGAAACTATCACACTCAACGGAACGACTTGATTAGTGTAGTGTCAACAACGCAGCCACTGCCATCTAGCCTACTTCAGCAGTACTGTATAATTTTAATCATTTTAGTCAATAAGATTCTTGCTACGTAAGCTTAACTTTCTGAACATTCGAGACGTGTAGTCCACTTGTCATTCCAATCTCCTTTGCATTAGCGTAGCCTCTTCTGTAGCCTGTCAACTATGTGTCTGTCTATCCCTGTTCTCTCCTCTCTGCACAGACCATACAAACGCTCCACACCGCGTGGCCGCGGCCACCCTAATCTGGTGGTCCCAGCGCGCACGACCCACGTGGAGTTCCAGGTCTCCGGTAGCCTCTGGAACTGCCGATCTGCGGCCAACAAGGCAGAGTTCATCTCAGCCTATGCCTCCCTCCAGTCCCTCGACTTCTTGGCACTGACGGAAACATGGATCACCACAGATAACACTGCTACTCCTACTGCTCTCTCTTCGTCCGCCCACATGTTCTCGCACACCCCGAGAGCTTCTGGTCAGCGGGGTGGTGGCACCGGGATCCTCATCTCTCCCAAGTGGTCATTCTCTCTTTCTCCACTTACCCATCTGTCTATCGCCTCCTTTGAATTCCATGCTGTCATAGTTACCAGCCCTTTCAAGCTTAACATCCTTATCATTTATCGCCCTCCAGGTTCCCTCGGAGAGTTCATCAATGAGCTTGATGCCTTGATAAGCTCCTTTCCTGAGGACGGCTCACCTCTCACAGTTCTGGGCGACTTTAACCTCCCCACGTCTACCTTTGACTCATTCCTCTCTGCCTCCTTCTTTCCACTCCTCTCCTCTTTTGACCTCACCCTCTCACCTTCCCCCTACTCACAAGGCAGGCAATACGCTCGACCTCATCTTTACTAGATGCTGTTCTTCCACTAACCTCATTGCAACTCCCTCCAAGTCTCCGACCACTACCTTGTATCCTTTTCCCTCTCGCTCTCATCCAACACTTCCCACACTGCCCCTACTCGGATGGTATCGCGCCGTCCCAACCTTCGCTCTCTCTCCCCCGCTACTCTCTCCTCTTCCATCCTATCATCTCTTCCCTCTGCTCAAACCTTCTCCAACATATCTCCTGATTCTGCCTCCTCAACCCTCCTCTCCTCCCTTTCTGCATCCTTTGACTCTCTATGTCCCCTATCCTCCAGGCCGGCTCGGTCCTCCCTCCCGCTCCGTGGCTCGACGACTCATTGCGAGCTCACAGAACAGGGCTCCGGGCAGCCGAGCGGAAATGGAGGAAAACTCGCCTCCCTGCGGACCTGGCATCCTTTCACTCCCTCCTCTCTACATTTTCCTCTTCTGTCTCTGCTGCTAAAGCCACTTTCTACCACTCTAAATTCCAAGCATCTGCCTCTAACCCTAGGAAGCTCTTTGCCACCTTCTCCTCCCTCCTGAATCCTCCTCCCCCTCCCCCCCCTCCTCCCTCTCTGCAGATGACTTCGTCAACCATTTTGAAAAGAAGGTCGACGACATCCGATCCTCGTTTGCTAAGTCAAACGACACCGCTGGTTCTGCTCACACTGCCCTACCCTGTGCTCTGACCTCTTTCTCCCCTCTCTCTCCAGATGAAATCTCGCGTCTTGTGACGGCCGGCCGCCCAACAACCTGCCCGCTTGACCCTATCCCCTCCTCTCTTCTCCAGACCATTTCCGGAGACCTTCTCCCTTACCTCACCTCGCTCATCAACTCATCCCTGACCGCTGGCTACGTCCCTTCCGTCTTCAAGAGAGCGAGAGTTGCACCCCTTCTGAAAAAACCTACACTCGATCCCTCCGATGTCAACAACTACAGACCAGTATCCCTTCTTTCTTTTCTCTCCAAAACTCTTGAACGTGCCGTCCTTGGCCAGCTCTCCCGCTATCTCTCTCAGAATGACCTTCTTGATCCAAATCAGTCAGGTTTCAAGACTAGTCATTCAACTGAGACTGCTCTTCTCTGTATCACGGAGGCGCTCCGCACTGCTAAAGCTAACTCTCTCTCCTCTGCTCTCATCCTTCTAGACCTATCGGCTGCCTTCGATACTGTGAACCATCAGATCCTCCTCTCCACCCTCTCCGAGTTGGGCATCTCCGGCGCGGCCCACGCTTGGATTGCGTCCTACCTGACAGGTCGCTCCTACCAGGTGGCGTGGCGAGAATCTGTCTCCTCACCACGCGCTCTCACCACTGGCGTCCCCAGGGCTCTGTTCTAGGCCCTCTCCTATTCTCGCTATACACCAAGTCACTTGGCTCTGTCATAACCTCACATGGTCTCTCCTATCATTGCTATGCAGACAACACACAATTAATCTTCTCCTTTCCCCCTTCTGATGACCAGGTGGCGAATCGCATCTCTGCATGTCTGGCAGACATATCAGTGTGGATGACGGATCACCACCTCAAGCTGAACCTCGGCAAGACGGAGCTGCTCTTCCTCCCGGGAAGGACTGCCCGTTCCATGATCTCGCCATCACGGTTGACAACTCCATTGTGTCCTCCTCCCAGAGCGCTAAGAACCTTGGCGTGATCCTGGACAACACCCTGTCGTTCTCAACTAACATCAAGGCGGTGGCCCGTTCCTGTAGGTTCATGCTCTACAACATCCGCAGAGTACGACCCTGCCTCACACAGGAAGCGGCGCAGGTCCTAATCCAGGCACTTGTCATCTCCCGTCTGGATTACTGCAACTCGCTGTTGGCTGGGCTCCCTGCCTGTGCCATTAAACCCCTACAACTCATCCAGAACGCCGCAGCCCGTCTGGTGTTCAACCTTCCCAAGTTCTCTCACGTCACCCCGCTCCTCCGCTCTCTCCACTGGCTTCCAGTTGAAGCTCGCATCCGCTACAAGACCATGGTGCTTGCCTACGGAGCTGTGAGGGGAACGGCACCTCAGTACCTCCAGGCTCTGATCAGGCCCTACACCCAAACAAGGGCACTGCGTTCATCCACCTCTGGCCTGCTCGCCTCCCTACCACTGAGGAAGTACAGTTCCCGCTCAGCCCAGTCAAAACTGTTCGCTGCTCTGGCACCCAAATGGTGGAACAAACTCCCTCACGACGCCAGGACAGCGGAGTCAATCACCACCTTCCGGAGACACCTGAAACCCCACCTCTTTAAGGAATACCTAGGATAGGATAAAGTAATCCTTCTCACCCCCCTTAAAAGATTTAGATGCACTATTGTAAAGTGGCTGTTCCACTGGATGTCATAAGGTGAACGCACCAATTTGTAAGTCGCTCTGGATAAGAGCGTCTGCTAAATGACTTAAATGTAAATGTAAATGTACTTGACGACTTCAACCTCCTGACATCTGCCTTCAATTCATTTCTTTCCAACTCTCTCTTTCCCCTCCTTGCCTCTTTTGACCTCAGCCTTTCCCAGTGCCCTCCCACTCACAAGGCAGACAATATGCTTGACCTCATCTTTCCCAGTGCCCTCCCACTCACAAGGCAGACAATATGCTTAACCTCATCTTTCCCAGTGCCCTCCCACTCACAAGACAGACAATATGCTTGACCTCATCTTTCCCAGTCCCCTCCCACTCACAAGACAGACAATATGCTTGACCTCATCTTTCCCAGTGCCCTCCCACTCACAAGACAGACAATATGCTTGACCTCATCTTTCCCAGTCCCCTCCCACTCACAAGGCAGACAATATGCTTGACCTCATCTTTCCCAGTCCCCTCCCACTCACAAGGCAGACAATATGCTTGACCTCATCTTTCCCAGTCCCCTCCCACTCACAAGACAGACAATATGCTTGACCTCATCTTTCCCAGTCCCCTCCCACTCACAAGGCAGACAATATGCTTGACCTCATCTTTCCCAGTCCCCTCCCACTCACAAGGCAGACAATATGCTTGACCTCATCTTTCCCAGTCCCCTCCCACTCACAAGACAGGCAATATGCTTGACCTCATCTTTCCCAGTACCCTCCCACTCACAAGGCAGACAATATGCTTGACCTCATCTTTCCCAGTCCCCTCCCACTCACAAGACAGACAATATGCTTGACCTCATCTTTACTAGAGGCTGTTCGGCCTACTAATCTCACTGCAACCCTCCTCCAGGTCTCTGATCACTACTTTGTTTTCTTTTCTGTCTCCCTTTCCTCCAACCCTAGTCACTTAGCCCCTACCCAGATGGTCATGAGCCGTCGCAATCTTCGCTCTCTCTCTCCCACTACTTTCTCCTCTTCTATTCTATCATATCTCCCTTCTGCTAAATCCTTCTCACTCCTGTCTCCTGATTCTGCCTCTTGGACCCTACTCTGCGTGCAGCTGAGCGAAAACTAAACTTCCGGAGGATCTATCATCCTTTCACTCCCTCCTCTCTACCTTCTCTTCCTCTGTATCCGCTGCTAAAGCCACTTTCTATCACTCTAAATTTTGAGCTTCTGCCTCTAACCTTGGAAACTCTTTTCCACCTTCTCCTCCCTCCCTAATCCTCCACCGCCTCCTCCTCCCTCTCTGCAGACAACTTTGTCAACACTTTGTCAACCACTCCTCATACACTCAGCCTATTGAGTCCTCTGGTCCCACTCACACAGAAGTACCCTACGCCTTAATCTCTTTCTCCCATCTCTCTCCAGATGAAATCCTGCGACTAATGAAGTCCGGCAGCCCGACAACCTGCTCGCTCGACTCCATCCCCTCCTCCCTTCTCCAGACCATCTCTGGAGACCTTTTCCCATTCCTCACTTCCCTCATCAACTCATCCCTGACCACTGGCTGAATCCCCTCTGACTTCAAAACGTCCCGAGTCCCTCCCCTCCTCCAACACTCGACTCCTCTGACGTCAAAAACTACAGACCGGTATCCCTTCTTTCTTTTCTTTCCAAAACACTTGAGCGTTCCGTCTCTGACCATCTCTCTCGCTATCTCTCCCAGAGCGATCTTCTTGATCCTAACTAGTCAGGTTTCAAGACGGGTCCCTCAACCGAAACTGCTTTTCTCTGTGTCACGGAGGCTCTCCACACTGCCAAATCTGACTCTCTCTCCTCTGTTCTCATCCTTCTAGATCTATCTGCTGTCTTCGACACTGAACCATTAGATCCTCCTCTCCACCCTCTCAGGGCTGGGCGTCTCAGGCGCTGCACACTCTTGGATTGCATCCTACCTGGCAGGCCGCTCCTACCAGGTGACGTAGAGAGGATCTGTGTCTGCACCATGTACTCTCACTACTGATGCACCACATCCTCTCACTACTCTCTATACACCAAGTTACTCGGTGCTGTCATGTCCTCCTTCATGCTCTACAACGTCCAAAGAATACGACCCTACCTCACACAGGAAGAGGCGCAGGTCCTAATCCAGGCACTTGTCATCTCCCGTCTGGACTACTGCAACTCGCTGTTGGCTGGGCTCCCCGTTTGTGCCATCAAACCCCTGCAACTTTTGCAGAATGCAGCAGCGGTTCTCAACCTTCCCAAGTTCCCCCATGTCACCCCGCTCCTCTGCACACTCCACTGGCATCGAGTCAAAGCTTGCATCTACCACAAGACCCTGGTATTGCCTACGATGCAACAAGAGGAACTGCCCCTCACTACCTTCAGAGCTCCCGAGTGGACTGCATCTCAGGCACTGCATCTCAGTGTTAGAGGCGTCCCTACAGACCCTGGTTTGATTCCAGGCTGTATCACAACCGGCCATGATTGGGAGTCCCATAGGGCAGCGCACAATTGGCCCAGCATCGTCCGGGTTAGGGTTTGGCTGGGGTAGGCCATCATTGTAAATAAGAATTTGTTCTTAACTGACTTGCCTAGTTAAATAAAGGTTAAATGCTGAAACCCTACACCCCAATCCGAGCACTCCGTTCTGCTAACTCTGGTCTCTTGGCCCTCCCACCCCTACAGGAGAGCAGTTTCCACTCAGCCTAGTCCATGCTCTTTGTCGTGGCACCCCAATGGTGGTACCAGCTTTCCCCCTGAAGCTAGGACAGCAGAGTCCTTGCTCATATTTCCAAAAACATTTGTAACTCTACCTCTTCAAAGAGTATCTTAAATAATCCCACAGCACCACCCTCGCATCCACTCCTCACTTTATTGAGGAAAATGTACTTACTATGACTGTGATATGTGGTTGTATCCCCGAGCTATCTTATGATAAATACACTAACTGCAAGTAGCTCTGGATAAGAGTGTCTGCTAAATGACTAAAATGTCATGTAAATGTAATGTATGTCCAAAACTCTCCATTCTTATTCCTGATCATTTAAAACAGAAGCCTATATTTACAATCCAGGCATGTGATAATCGCTGTTGTCCCCACCTTTCTCTTTCTCGTTGTAGCGGCTGATGTTGGAGTTGTCACTATAGAGGGGTCCAGCAGTGGCATGGGGCCTACAGCTGTGGTACTGGGCATTCAGGGTGTTGATGGTGATGTGGATCAGGTGCAGAACCCCTTTACTCACATCCATATCCCTGTAGGGGTACTGAGACCACACACAGGACCGGTAGAAGTGAAGGGTAAGAGAGTACAAAGCAACTTAATATATATAGATTAGCTGTCCTCAATATTACATTTTCACAATACAGGTAATCAATTATAGACACACTGCATCTATAAAGTTTACAATGTAAACACATTCACATAGTGAATAAGATTTCATTATATTCCAACTGTGGGTGGTGTGTACCTTGTAGAGGATGACCAGCAGGGCTTTGAGCCACATCTGTCTGATGTGTGGCTGCAGGGCCCAGAGAGAGCAACGCGGCGGCTGCTGGAAGTAGTGTCTGAGCTGGGGGCAGGTGCAGTACTTCAACACCTGGACCACCAGGGGGAGCAGCTGCTTCCCCAGCCCAATGTTGTAGTCCATCACCTGGAGGAGATATCACATCACACCAGGTTCTTCTTGATGCTTGACAGATTGTCATCATTCACATCATTCAGCAGCAGCAACACAATACTTCAAACTTTACAGTGGGAAACCATCTGAAAAACTCCCATCTTTCATCTACTCCCAACTGAAGCAGGATTTCTCTCGGGATTAAACTCTAGATTTACTCAAGGATTGTCTTTTAAAACAAATGTTAGAACTAGTACAGCATTAACTCAGAGTCATTTATAGGGTTAATGATATCCTCTAACCTGTGCGATGCCAGCAATGAAAGCATTGAAGCAGGTGGAGGTCCTCATCTTTTGCGGTGCGATCATGAAGCAACCCTCCTGCTGGTCATAGCCCAGCAGCACATACAGATGGCGCTTCACCGAGTTGAAGGCCTTGGCACTGCCGATGTCTGCCTCAGCACTGCTCTTGTCTTTGGCCATGAACTTCATGAGTACCATGATGAGCTGGTGCACCGTCTGGTGATCTATCCCAGCATCCTCTGGGAGCAGGTCCCTGATGACCGAGTCATCCTCCATTGAGGGGCTGTGGCCTTGGAGAGGGACCAAAGCATCAGGGTTAAAAGGCAGGAGGAAGCGTGCTGCCGACATGGGAGCGGATGAAGAGGAGAGGGGCGGTAAAGCAGGGGAACAAAGCTCGGGGAGGGTACGACAGTCATCTTACTTGGTCTACATTTGGCAGGGTGATTACCTATATGGACGTCACTTTAACATTGTCATGGAATATGTCAAATGCAAACAGAAAATGACAAGCTATCAAGATAGCAAGAGTAACGGACTACCCACTGGGCACAGATGTCAGTTCAACGTCTACTCCACATTGGTTCAACGTAATTTCATTGAAATGGCATGGGAACAACATTAATTCAACCAGTGTATGCCCAGTGGGTATCTATGAATTTTGGATGAAAAGCAATGAATGTCAGTGAAGAGCAAACATTGCTTTTTCATCAAGTTTCCTGATGCCCATCAACTTTATCAGTAGCCATAAGTTAGTCATATGATGCGATTATGCTGAAGGGAATGTTGATCTGTTTCTATATTTAGATTTGGATTGTTATTTACCTGGCAGGACTTTCTCTATCATATCTCCCAGAGTCGGGGCAGAGTGCTCTTGCCTCGTAAGCCTTAAAGCTAAAAACCACACATGAAGAATGCAATTTAGGAGAATGTTCTTGGGAGGTAGCACAGGACACAAGTCTGAGCTTCCAGATAACCCTATACATCCCAATGTCTCACACCATTCACATAAAGTGATCCTAATATGTATTTGGATGCTGAGACTTTTCCGAGTTATTCTATTAATCATTTCACCTCCACTTGCTTACTCAAGCTCAACAACCACACAGTCTGAAGCCAACATTAAACCCCCTCTCCCAGAAACTCAGACCACATCCTGTGCAGGGTCAATGAGGAAATCACAGAGAAGACAAACCTCTTACCTCCAGCAAGATAACAAATCACTGAGAAAATATGCAATTGAGTGAAACAAACAGGAATAAAGATTTTGTAGGTATACTAACAGAACAGAGAGGTGAATTGATGCCGAGAGAAACAGTAGAAGCATGGGACAGACAAAAGCTGAGACCTACGGACTAGTAGCCTATCCAACCGATGGACACTCACGTAGTCGGTTACACAGAGTCTCTGGGAGGGAGAAGGCTCGCTTGGTTGTGGACGGGCCCTTGATGCTGTCACGGAGGGAACGCACACTCTTCTGGCGGTTCCTGGCAAAGCGCGCCCGTCTGATTTTCCACATCGCTGCATCACTAAGGTTGGCCACGTTGGTGCGCACAGCTGTGATGGCTGACAAGGAGAGGCAAGGAAGGAAAGATAAATAACATACATCAACGTGCCGATGTCTCATAACACTTAACACACCTCCACCACACGAACATGAACTGTAATGTTCTGATTTCACAGGTTTATGTTTCCCTACATGCTTGGTTTGTTGTATTGAACATAAGTCATAGTGAAAATTCTATTCTGCAGATTATGTAACTGATTAAATCCCCCAGCTGGGCATACTAGTGGGGAAAGGGAACTCCTTGTTGCAGTCCAGGTGGAGCTGGGCCTCCAGGGAGAGCGTCTCAAAGCGGTTGACAAAGAACTCCCAGCTGAGGGCAGGGACTTCCTGCTTCAGGTGGTGCAGCATCAGCAGCTTGCTGAGGATGATGGGCCGGTCCCTCACCACCGTGTCGAACTGGAAGTCCAGGCACAGACACAAACCCTGCAGACACACAAACACACAGACATACAAACACACAGACACAGACACACAAACACACGGACACAGACACACAAACACACAGACACAGACACACAAACACACAGACATACAGAAACAGACACACAAACACAGACATACACAAGTGTTAGCACTGCACTTACATGTTTTTGTGTTATTCATCAATAGAAAATTGTTTGCTGACTTGCTGCGAAGCAAGACAAGTAAGACTCCATACACGTTATCAATTGTCACATGAAAAGTGGTTGTATGGCAGTTTAATAGTATTTATCTTGGCCTAGATAGATATCTGTTAATCACCTGTAGTGCTGGGCTCTTGATGGTGTCCAGCAGCAGCCTGGCGCGTGTGGCCACAGCCGGGTTGACATCCTCCACAGAGGCCAGGAAGCTGCAGAAGGCGTGTGCCAGGGAGTACTTCAGCAGGTGGTTCTTCGTCAAAGAACCAATGTCTAGGAACCGACAGAGCACCGCCACCTTCTCCACTGGGAGTTCCCATGACAACACAGACAGGGCACAAGACAACATCTCAGCGCCATGTCACATTTAGTTTGATAGGACACTGCAAAGGATAATGTTAAAAGCAGCATCACTCTAACAGTGATGGGTAATGTATAGTGTCACTAGATGGCAGTGTGGCAGTAGAGGGAGTGGAGATAGTATTATTGCAGACAGATTGCCTGTGGGCCATAGTGATGCTTTGGCACCCAACTGGTATCTTTTTGGGTTGATTTACACAAACAGGTAAATTACCATGTTTCAGAATAGCTAATATGAGGCCATAATTAGATCATTAAAATGCATGATCATCATCCTACGGTTCACGTGTGTACACAACCTGTAGTCATGACACATCATTTCCCTTAGCAATTGTTCATGTTATTTTGCAATGTTACTTTGCAAGCAATATGCAATAAACATCTGCTTTCTATGCTGTTTGAAGTCAGAGTCTGTTAAATGACTTCATGTGAATTTAACAGACTGATATTATTATATTATATTCTAATCTGATTTAGTGGGGTTTGGTTAAATGCGGAAGACACGTTTCAGTTGAATGCATTCAGATGTACAACTGACTAGATATTCCCCTTTCCCTTGATTGGTGCTCTGTGACATTGTCAACAATAAAACAGCAAAAAATGAAATCAAAGATAGATGTTTGTATCTATTCATATCATCACATTCCTATTCCATCCCCCCCCCCCCACACACACACACACACACATACGTGAGTTGAAGGCTCATATAAAATGCACCTGCTTCGAAGCGTATCTTCCAGTCCTTGCTGTTAAAGTTGCTGTCCACCAGGTTCCAAAAGATGTCTGCTCCGTGGGAGAGGGAGAGGGCATGCAGGAGCTGGGGCACGGCCAAGGAGGCCAGCTGGCAGAACTCGGACTTCAGCATGGCCCACAGGCTGGAACACACTATCACATTAGACACACACGCATACCTGGCTGCTCTTCGCGTATTTGATGATCAAGTTCAACTGACATCAAGATCGTGATCAACGATTTCAGTTTCTGCATGCAGCTACATCTCATGGCTCAAGGCATGTTTAAAGAAAGTACGAGTGGAGATTTCTGTAAACAAACAACAAGCTACGTGTGAAACTGCAGGAGGGGCACCATGCGGTGATGGTGACTGCTGACCTGGGAATGAGCATCTTCTCCTGGATGTGGGCCAAGAAATGGGGGTGGTCCTTACGGGCCAGGTACAGACATTCTCCGTGGAGACACAGGATATTCAGACAGTTCAGCATGTTGAACAGGATATCAGGCTCCTCAAACTTAGACATTTCCTACAAAGGGAAGAAAAGGTACATTTCCTTTGCTCACTCAATCTTTTCTAATGAGGATACAGGATTATTGTCTTTGATTAGGCATCTATTATATTCTATAGACAAGTTATATATTGACAAGATGACTTAACATTGGATAAAGGTGGACTGGCAGGTACCTGCAGAATAGTGTATATTAGCTTGAGAGACACAGGGAGCTGCTGGTAGGAAAACTTCTTATCAGCATTATTCTTCATTGCTGTAAGAGAGAAATCGTTGCTGTAAAAAGAGAGAATTCCCCAGCAGAGGAGAAACTATGCAGTGTTTCCTTTTCATGTTGTACGCAGCCTCTGAACTGTTACAGAGAAGTGTTCATCTCATATTTTTTTCTTCATGTCATAAAATACATTTGGGATTAGATGTTGGTAATGCTGAGGTATTTACACCTACACAACTGAGAATTGTTCTGCTTGTGTTTCATCAGATCTGTATCAGTACACTGAGATATTCTGTACTCAATCCAAAACCCTTCCAACCCAAGCTTTATTTCGCCATGAATACATACGTGGGTTGTCAGGAGAGTAACTTTGAATTGTAGGGTTGTCAGTGTGTGTGCTGGCAGGGTTGTCCGCTTCCTCTGCCCCTTGCTTTGTCCGTTGTTCAGGCCCAAACACTTGAGGCAACAGCAATGTGTCCTCCAAGATGTCTGTTGACTCCTATAGTCAAGACACAATAATGTCTACTGACAACCAAATACAGTAAGAATTACAAACCATTGAAAAACAATTGGACCGATTCAGGACATGCTGTTTTTACAGGAGTCTGCTTGTGTGTCTCACCACCAGACGTATCTCCTCCCTGGGGGTGAGTCTCTCCAGGAGCTCACAGCCCAGCTGGTAGCACAAAATGCTGGACTGGCACAGGCTGCACTCCAGAGCCTTCTCATCCTTCTGACAGGTGTGGGAGCCCCCCCACGGGGCCTGGAAGACGTTATTGATGATGCCCACAATGTCCTTCCCCAGGCTGCTTTCCAGACCGAGCATCACGCCGTCATCCTGGAGCTCCATCTGAACAAGGACATTGGAGCTGGGTTTTTTGTGTCAGTTGCCCTGTCTTTTTTTTCTATTTGCTTTTTATTTTTTAGATTATGCACTTTGAGATTATTCTGTATAATGGAAAGCGCTTTACAAATGGATTAAATTATTATTAGTAAGTAAGGAACCACTACAACATTGTTGAAAAGGAGAACCCACAGAAATAGAAAGTGGGACAGAACTCAGCTTGGTGGCTCTGAGGTATTCAATGAGGTATTGTAAAATGTAACAATACTCTATAATTGAACCCATGTCTGCAGTGTATGGGTTTGCCACCTGTTTGAGGATGAGGTCGAACATGAGAATGAAACAGCCCAGGTTCATGTCATCGTCATCACAGTCCAGGTCCAGGGCACAGTGTCCCGTAGCATGGCCCAGGTTCTTAAAGGGGCTGCAGTGCAGGGGGCTCCGGAATGGGCTCCGGAACGGACTGGGGAACGGGCTCACAGTGTTGTGCGGCCCAAGATGGCCTGGATCTGAAACCACGCTTTCCTAGGGACACACACACACACACACACACACACACACACACACACACACACACACACACACACACACACACACACAAACAGGTATCATCGTTCCATAATTGTACTGTCATGAGATCTACCCTCCAAGTTATCAAAGTGTATTCAGGTGTAGAAATATGCTGTGGATAGATGAGCCAAAGGGTTTAACTTTCACAGATAAATCTGAATGATGGCAGAGCTCAATTAAGCCCCTTAAATAGAACTATATTTAGACTTCAGCAGTTACCAGGGCAACACATATGCCTGTGGATGGTTGACAGTAGAGGGTATCCAGCTAGCATATTTGGTTCCTTGGAAGTTGTAGGAACATACTTTTTCTGGTTTGCCATTGGTTCTGGGAACGAAGGCAAGTTCCCTGACTGGTAAAACTGAACATTTTTTTAACGTTCTGAGAACAGAAGTGAAAATGTTGCCTGTTCTGGGAGGTACATTTTTAGATTGCAGGGAGGTTCTGAGAATGTTTAACTGCGGTTCCCTGAAAGTTTTCCTGGGAGGTTTGATAGGTTATTTTAAGGTAATTAAATAACGTTCTGAGAACATAATTCAATATGACTATTAATAACACTGCTTGTTTAGGTTAACTGTTTTGACCTCCAATCACAAATAGGACACATGGACATTGATTTGCTTAGTCATTAATCATGCATACACATTTATTTTTTATTGTTGCACGGCGTCAGGGAGATTGAAACCTATGATCTTCTGTTCTCTATCCATGGAATGTAGACATGATTTATTTTACTCATACAAAGCTGTTCATTTCAGTCTATTCAAACAGACCCCATTTCAAAGCAAACAAGCACACATTAAGATCAGGTGTGGCCAATTATTGGGTGCGGCCTACACACCTGAACACACTTAACAAGATAGAGGATAGAGAGATAGTTTTGTTGATGCTGAGAATGGAATGTGTGTTTTTAAATAACATTATTAAAATGTTCTTTGAACGTTACTAAGGTTTTCTTGTGGGGGTATTTTTGGAAAGTTTTCTTGATGTTCTGAGAACATAACTTTAAACAGAACCATGAGGAAACCTGTAGGAAATGTTATGCTGAAGTATTGAAATTCCCACAATAGAACATTGTTTCTTAACGTTCTCTGATCTATTTGAGAACATTCCCAATGCCAAACCAGTTGGAGAACGTTCCTAGAACATTACCAAAATATGCTTGAACTTTTAGGAAACATTCTGTTATAGTAATGAAATACCAAGCAAATAATGTTTTTTTGTCAAGTTCCTTAAATGTGCTGCCAAGCAACCAAGCAGCTATCCTGCACAATTCCCAGAAAGTTGTGGGAAGGTTGTATGCAAAATAACCATAGGCCAAACCACACTCTCACCAAGCTCTAAGAAACAGATGGTTCTCAGAACATTATGTGCTGGCTGGGTAAGTTGATGACTAGTACGATATCTCACCCTCCGAGCCTCAGTATTTTCACCAGTTAGATCTGAGACTCGAGTCTTTCTCTGATTGGCCAGTTCCTTCACTGAGTTCACCCCGTCAAAGAACATCCCGATCAACAGCTGCAGAGGCACCACAATGTCCAGCTCTGACAACACCTGTGTCCAACCAGACACGCACACACATACACCAACAGGTACACAAACACACAAGAGATCATGCAAAGATGCACACCAAACTCACATACAAGACACATTAATGACAACAGGTTTACACACACACATAAAACACACAAACAGACAACAGAGACATTCAGAGAGGCAAAAGAGAAGACGAATATAAGCAGATAGAAATGTATAAGTAGTACTCTACACATATTCCTGTAGTATGTGTGACCTGTATGCAGGTGAAGTCGGACCTTAGCCAAATACATTTAAACTCAGTTTTTCACAATTCCTGAAATGTAATCTTAGTAAAAAATGCCCTGTCTTAGGTCAGTTAGGATCACCACTTTATTTTGAGAATGTGAAATGTCAGAATAATAGAGATAATTATTTATTTCTGCTTTAATTTCTTTCATCACATTCCCAGTGGGCCAGAACTTTACATACACTCAATGTGCATTTGCTAGCATTTGCTTTAAATTGTTTAACTTGGGTCAAACGTTTCAGGTAGCCTTCCACAAGCTTCCCATAATAAGTTGGATGAATTTTGGCCCATTCCTCCTGACAGAGCTGGTGTAACTGAGTCAGGTTTGTAGGCCTCCTTGCTCGCACATGCTTTTTCAGTTCTGCCCACAAATTTTCTATAGGATTGAGGTCAGGGCTTTGTGATGGACACTCCAATACCTTGACTTTGTTGTCCTTAAGCCATTTTGCCACAATTTTGGAAGTATGTTTGGGGTCATTGTCCATTTGGAAGACCCATTTGCGACCAAGCTTTAACTTCCTGACTGATGTTGAGATGTTGCTTCAATATATCCACATAATTTTCCATCCCTCATGATGCCATCTATTTTGTGAAGTGCACCAGTCTCTCCTGCAGCAAAGCACCCCCACAACTTAATGCTTCACGATTGGGATGGTGTTCTTTGGCTTGAAGGCCTCCCCCTGTCCTCCAAACATAACGATGGTCATTATGCCTAACAGTTCTATTTTTGTTTCATCCGACCAGAGGATATTTCTCCAAAAAGTGCGATCTTTGTTCCCATGTGCAGTTGCAAACCGTAGTCTGGCTTTTTTATGGCGATTTTGGAGCAGTGTCTTCTTCCCTGCTGAGTGGCCTTTCAGGTTATGTCGATATAGGACTAATTTTACTGTGGATATAGATACTTTTGTACCTGTTTCCTCCAGCATCTTCACAAGGTCCTTTGCTGTTGTTCTGGGATTGATTTGCACTTTTTGCACCAAAGTAGGTTCATGTCTAGGAGACAGAATGCACCTCCTTCCTGAGCGGTATGACAGCTGCGTGGTCCCATGATGTTTATACTTGCATACTATTGTTTGTACAGATGAACGTGGTACCTTCAGGCGTTTGGAAATTGCTCCCACGGATGAACCAGACAGGTAGAGGTCTACAATTTTATTTCTGAGGTCTTGGCTGATTTATTTTGATTTTCCAAGGATGTCAAGCAAAGAGGCACTGAGTTTGAAGGTAGGCCTTGAAATACATCCACAGGTACACCTCCAATTGACTCAAATGATGTCAATTTGCCTATCTGAAACTTCTAAAGCCATGACGTCATTTTCTAGAATTTTCCAAGCTGTTTAAAGGCACAGTCAATTTAGTGTATGTAAACTTCTGACCCACTGGAATTGTGAAACAATCCTTCTGTCAACAATTGTTGAAAAAATGTCTTGTGTCATGCACAAAGTAGATGTCCTAACAATAGTCCTAACAATAGTTGGTTAACAAGAAATTTGTGGAGTGGTTGAAAAACTAGTTTTAATGACTCCAACCTAAGTGTATGTAAACTTCTGACTTCAACTGTATATATTCAGATTGAATTACTTTGGTGTCTGTTATCACAGTCGTGAAAGAAACCCTTCCATGTATATAGGACAGCAGGCTGTGAGTGCATATGGAATCAAAAGCAAAATCCCTCCTCTCTCACTCTTAGAACTCGTCTCATGCTAGCCTTGTGACCCAGTTCCATATTCAGTACAGCCCCTGCCCAGGCACTCACACATCATGACAACCTGTTCATTTCATTTCAACCACACAATATGAAATGGATCCTCATAAAAAGCCACAGGCCTTATACTCACATGCAGCCAGAGCAGAGCCTGCTCCTGCACAGAGGCTGGGTATCCTGAGAACCTGCAGCTAATGAACCCAAACATCTCCTCCATGGAGAAGGGCAGAGGGCACAGCTCAATGTCAAACATCTTGCTGCAGGGGGGGCAGAGGGGTGAGGAGTGAGGGGCCATGCTTTTAAAGTTGAGCATTTGGTATATCCCCTCTCAGGTGTATCACTAGCAGGTGGGACCATGGAAACCATTTTCACTGTGTGTTACACATAGTCACATATAATTTCACACAACATTCTATTATTCGCACAAGACAGAAAATGATTTGTGCATGATCAGTAACCATAGGACACCATTGAACTAGGTGACTTGGAGGAGGTCCAGTATACAGTACCTGAGCACTTCTCTGAACTCCTTGAGCTGCTGGTCAGGCACCTCAGTGCGGATGGCCTCCAGCCACTCTGGCATGAAGCACTCCCATAGCGGCTGGCTGATCACATTGTAGGGGATCAGGCACAGGATCCGGTTCAGCCCCTCTTTCAGCTGGGTCACCGTGCTGCAAGACTTATCCCAGTAACCCCCCACCTGGGGATATGGGTACATAGACACATAAACAAGGTCAGGGGGATAATAACCAAGGGGGATATTCACCAAGAAACACAACCATCACACACTGTCCCTCCAGTGTGCATTGTCCCCAGAGAAACATTCCTAACCTCATACTACCTACCCTACATTACACCTTTACAACCCCTCACGTACACTTACTGAGCCGCCTTTACCCTCCAACACCCCTTCTCCTTCCCCGCTCCTCCTCACCCTGGCAAACTCCACCGGCTTGGGCAGCAGGCACATCACCATGACGTCAAAGCGCACATCACACACGGTCTTCAACCACTTGGTGACAAACTGGGGCTTGAGCTTCTCCACCAGGGAGCCCACCTCGTCGTCCATCATGTAGGCTGTGGAGTGGAACCACTGGAACACCATGCTCACCAGCCGCGCCAGGCTCTCAGTGGGCGTGTTCTCACTGGGGGTGCACAGGCTCACCTTCAGGGGTGGGGGCAAGGATGGGGTGTAACATGGTCAGTCAGGGGCTTCCAAGATCGGAGACGGATACGGTTAAAGCATTATAATGTTGCACTATGAAGAGAGTACAGCACAGGCTGGTAATAAGAGCCCAGACAGGTGTGTCAACATCCTAATCTCTCAACTGTGATAGTGAGTAATAGACCAGCGAGCCACGCACCAGGAACCAGATGCCAAACTGACTGAGGAGCCTCTGGTCGTGCTGGTCGTCCTCCTTGTTGTCAAAGTCGATGTTGTCCAGGGAGTGGTGGGAGGCAGACAGGCCCATCTGACGACGCCTGTTCAGCTCAAACTCACGCAGCTCCGCGTGGATCTCTGCCTCCTTCAGTAGACTGATGTTGATAGATGGATGGAGAGAGAGGGGGGATAAAGAGAGATACAGACAGAAAGACAAGAGGGAGATAGACAGATAGTGATAGAGAGATAACTGTGGTTGTATACAGTGCTACTGTGAAGCATGCGGTTGGTTGCCTGTGTTGTCTGTGATGCTGTGACGCAGCGGTCTAAGGCACTGCATCTCAGTGCAAGAGGCGTCACTACAGACCCTGGTTCGATTCCAGGCTGTATCACAACCAGCCGTGATTGGGAGTCTCGTAGGGCGGCGCACAATTGGCCCAGCGTTGTCTGGGTTAGGGTAGGCCGTCATTTTAAATAAGAGTTTGTTCTTAACTGACTTGCCTAGTTAAATAAAGGTTAAATAAATTAAATGCACCAAATACAAATAAAAATACCTGATAACAGCCTCCACAGTACACACCAGCTCCTCTGCCCCACACTCGCGGGTGTTGATGGGAGGTGGGGAGGTCTGGTACAGATGGGTCTCCGCCGCAGTCCCCACCTCGCTGCTGTGGTGGTTGACATGGCAACGCTTGCAGTAGCGGACGGGTCGGTTGCCATGGCGCCCGCAGCAACCAGCTGAGAAGCAGGTGACAACTGCCCTCCTGACATGAGAGCTACAGTTCTACAAGACAGAGGGGACAATGAGATAAAACAACTCCTCGTATAATTTATAAACTGAGAAAATATAAGAATCCTAATAAACTGTTTTCACTGTGAAAAAAAGCTATCCTTAAAAGGTCCTATGCCTCAATAAATTAATTGATGTGTAAACGTCCTAAATTAAAAGAACGAGTTGTGTTCTTTTTGTGTGTGTATGCTAATGAATAGGCTGCCATGGGACAGATAGCATCATTCTTAGATAGAGACTGTACATATGGTGTCTTATTGGTTTCATCTGATCAGCCACTGAAACCTCCGGCCTTTCAAATGAACAGATCCTCTCTCTCTGTTCTCTTCCTGTCTTCCCCCCTCTCTCTCTGTTCTCTTCCTGTCTTCCCCCCTCTCTCTCTCTGTTCTCTTCCTGACTTCCCCCCTCTCTCTCTGTTCTCTTCCTGTCTTCTCCCCTCTCTCTCTGTTCTCTTCCTGTCTTCCCCCCTCTCTCTCTGTTCTCTTCCTGTCTTCCCCCTCTCTCTCTGTTCTCTTCCTGTCTTCCCCCTCTCTCTCTGTTCTCTTCCTGTCTTCCCCCTCTCTCTCTGTTCTCTTCCTGTCTTCCCCCTCTCTCTCTCTGTTCTCTTCCTGACTTCCCCCTCTCTCTCTGTTCTCTTCCTGTCTTCTCCCCTCTCTCTCTGTTCTCTTCCTGTCTTCCCCCTCTCTCTCTGTTCTCTTCCTGTCTTCCCCCTCTCTCTCTGTTCTCTTCCTGACTTCCCCCTCTCTCTCTGTTATCTTCCTGACTTCCCCCTCTCTCTCTGTTATCTTCCTGTCTTCTCCCCTCTCTCTCTGTTCTCTTCCTGTCTTCTCCCCTCTCTCTCTGTTCTCTTCCTGTCTTCTCCCCTCTCTCTCTGTTCTCTTCCTGTCTTCCCCCCTCTCTCTCTGTTCTCTTCCTGTCTTCCCCCTCTCTCTCTGTTATCTTCCTGTCTTCTCCCCTCTCTCTCTGTTCTCTTCCTGTCTTCTCCCCTCTCTCTCTAAAACATCATCATTTCAAACCTTGCTTACATTTGTATACGATCACATATACTGTATCTCGCTATTATGCATGGGAATCCTTTGGAACAGATTTCTAAAATTCTAATCAATTGGAGCTGATTTACTGGTGTTTTTACGGTCTTCTATGTCCAACAAAAACAAATAAAAAACAACTTTGCTCAGATAACTTGGGGTGCCAAATAAAATCACCTGTGGGTTGGGGAACACGGCACTACAGTATATCTTATACTGTAACTGCAGAGCACTGTGAAAGCAATCCCTATTCTAGCTGTAACTCTGACAAGCAATCACATCTCAGATAGAACAATGATGTGTGTGCTGATAATGAGAGAGTTGGCGTGGATCCAGGTAAGAGCTTTCTGCAGTGGGACAAAGCCTATTGAAAAGGCTGTGTGAGGATTAAAACTACTGCTGGATGAACTAGATATAGGACAGCTGTTTCCCATGACAACCCTGGGCTGCTCAGCTTAGTCTTTTCTTTTGATTATACTTTTTAAACTCTGCATCGTTGTGAAGGGCTCATAAGCAAGCATTTCACGGTTAAGTCTACACCCGTAACATTTGATTTGATTTGATACACTACCCGACAGATTTGTGTGTCAGTCTCCGTGGGAACCAAGGGGGAACTTTTATGCCTTTGGACTGTGTTCCGGAACAAACATCATGCCCTGCCAGTTCCATTAAGACTGGACCATCCATTAGACAAGTAATGAACAGAGTGTTCGAGTGAATGGACTCTCCAAATGAAAGTGCACGGTCCTTAAACACTTCAGAGATAAATGTGATGGTCTGCTATATGAAATGTCGAAGTGCAAGTTGTAGCTTCTTTGGGCCTTGTTAGCCTGTAGCAGGCTAGCATCGTGTTTCTTTTGCCACTACTTAAAATGACACAAGTGGTTATCTCTCTCCTGTCCTCAAATCAATTACACAGCAGTTTTACTGCTCATGATTAAATGAACACTGGGTGGATGTTGGCATGAAGGCATGATATTTATACACAACCAGCAATGACATAGCAAGGGAGGCCCAGCCACAGTCCGTGATTATGTACGCAAAGCCTTCCAACAGAGAAGTAAACAAATACTAGCAAACAATTCTATTCACCGGTCTACTTCACTTGTTGCTCTAATATGAAGAAGAAAGGGGTACTCTTGTTTAGCCATGAGTTTTACCACTATGAATACTGCAAACAAACACAAACACAAACACAAACACAAACACATATCAATGCACCAACGTTCATGTCTTACCTTCTTTTGACAAATAGCAGATATCTCAGCTGTAAAAATGAGGCCACAGAGGTATTCAGTATAACATACACACAGACAATGGGTTCACTCAGCCTAAATAACTCCCCTCTGATTGACTCGATTTTGGGGGTATTGAGGTACATGTGTGCGTGTATGTACTTGTATATGTGTGTGAGAGAGGGAGAGAGAGAGAGATGGCAACCTGAACGCTAATACTTGTTTGCTAACACTCACCTTGGGGCAAGAGCACATCAACAAGCCATTCTGAATGGTCTCTGTAAAGGTCACAGGAATATGTAAATCAAATTATAGTTAGCTGAGAATAACTCTGTTGAAAATACACTTCCAGCAAAGGAATTATGCAACCATGGTGATGCTTCTCCCTTGGGATAAAGACCAGAATAATGAAGCAGACAGCAGGTGATGTTTGGAATGGCATCTATGTGGAGAGAAAGAGGTTACAACCACATACCCTGCTATCCTTTGGCTGCACTCCTCACAGATGTATAGAGGAGGGGGCTTGTCTCCCAGTGCAACGGAGAGGGTGGGGTCGATGCACATCTATAGGGCGACAACAGACAGTTACTGAATCCAGATGGAATATACAGTAGTAGCAGTGATATCTAGCTTTAGGGGTCATAAGAAGTGTATACCACACCTTATTTCTCCACGTGATAACACCTCAAACTCAAATAAATGTATATGTGTGTGTGTGTGTGTGTGTGTGTGTGTGTGTGTGTGTGTGTGTGTGTGTGTGTGTGTGTGTGTGTGTGTGTATATAATGTCCTCTTTACCTGTCTCTGCTGCTGGCTGCATGCATATGGTTCTGTTCAGTTCTTTATGATCTGTGCATGGCCCTGTATTAAGCTACAGTGCTTATGGCCTAGATGCTCAGATGGTGTTCTGTAATTTACTGCTCTCGCTTACAGGCGCCCTATCCTCAGGGGCGGCATGGGGTCATCGCTTCCAATTAGCCCCCCCCACACACACACACCCTCTGCAATCCTGGGTAATTGAAATCCGGCCCCTGTCCCTGCCCCTGTTCCCGTCTCTGCTCTACTTGTCTGTTTTTAGCACAGTTGAGCAGAGACAGGCTGAGCATAGCAAACAGGCCTTGAGTCGGGTGGCCACTGATATCATTACCCCATGGAACTACCACAGTGACTCAAACAATCCCTGGCTCATTTAACGTTGCACTTACAGCAGCAAACACCAAGACACTTTAACACACCATGGCAATCTGGCACATACTGTGTGTATTCACTTTATGTTTGTGTACACAATGGATGTTCTCATTGAATATATCGGTCTTGTATGTGTTTTATATTGGCTACAGTGCACAGCAGTTACTCAGACGTTACCTTGACAGCAGGCTTATTGATGGCATTGTGACACTCAATGTGTTGGCAATGGATGGGATTCCAAGCTGTGGCAGGAGGAAATAGAATAGAGGGAGAGAAGGAAAGGGGAAAAGGTAGTGTGGGAGGAGGGTTAGACTGCTGCAACCTGAGATCTACAGATGTGGGATCTTATTTTGAGACAGTTTGCTACAGCAGGAAAATAATTCTGCTGCAACAGGAAATGTGAATTATTATGTGGATTAGAATTAATATTATAATTAATGGACATTTTTGTTGGGGTTGATACATTTTTCGTAAAAGGAAAATCAAGTCTGAAATTTCAAAGTGGAAATTACAAACTTCAGAATCATTTTCAAACCTCAAATACACTATACGTTTTAAATGTCCTGTATGTCCTGTATTGCTGGAATGTTCTCCTGCAACAGGGTGATCAAATAAAAATCCTACACCTGTATTGCATACAAGCACAGCCTGACAGGCAGACCATAAGCAACCTCACCTGTGTATTGCAGTCCACTGTATTCACTGATGGCTCCTGGGGGCTTTAGGTTTGGCCAGTAATGAAAGAGCATCTGCACGGCTGGAGGCTTGACTTGGGATGGTCCGTACGAAATGACATACAGCAGGTCCTGACACAGCACAACACAGGCCATAGTGATGAGCTAACGTGTAAGACCTTCACAAAGCTTTTCACTGACACTTTCCATATCTACAGATGTAGGATCTTAATTTGAGCAAGTAAATAATCCTGCAGCAACAGAAAATGTAAATGATTATGTGGATTACAATTCATGGACATCACCCTGTTGCAGTTCTCCTTCAAGAGGGTGATCAAATGAAGATCCTTCACCTGTATGAGAGAGTTGTTTGGGCATCTAATCTATGTGAATTATGACACATTCCATTTGTGAACATATACCTTCCACACTTCCTGCTTGTGCTTCATAAGACACTCCAACAATTGACAGTGATATACTGGAAACAAATAGACAAAGATTTAAGTCACATAGGTGGCAGGTACAACACAGTATGAAATCAAAAGACATGCTGTACGACATGACAGAAAAACTGTGACGTACTGTACTGGTTGGGAATAACCTAAGTTACACGTTTACCTGGGTTGGAAGTGTACTGCATAGCAATCATTAGCATAGAGGAGGCAGAGAGATTGACATATGCTGGAACGCCCCCTTCTCTTCTAGTGGAACCCACTAAAAAAGGGCAGAAAAGAGAAGAAACAACCCAAGCCTCATGAAGTAGTGCTTTACAGTAGGACACCAACCAAACAGTTCCTTTGATATTGTGATGCACATTGATATTTCTGCTAAAAAGATATGGCTACTCATATTAAATTATACTTATCCCACTTAATGACTTGTCTTGAATTCAACAGTGTTTTTTTTCTCATATGCATGTAGATGGATGTTTGATGCAGAGTGGCTGTACTCACATATAGCCATGGGGAGGAAAGAGGTGCTCAGGTACTCAATGATGTCTTTGTGAAGGAATGGGGGGAATGTAGCTAAAGTGGAGATCATAGTGTAGGGTAAAGTGCTGAGAATATCGTCACTGAGAAAGGGCAGGAGGCAAGTTGTTGTGTAAAATATGGACTGTCCAAGATCTGATGGGAGAAGGGAGAGCCAAAACGCACAAACACAGAGAGACAGAAATTCAATGAAATGTACATATTTTGCAAAGTAAATAAAAAATATAGCATTAAAACTTAAAGGAAACGCATAAATATATAGAATTTGTATAAATCAGATCTGTTCAGATATTTGTGTATTCAAGTATTTTCTTGGTTTTTTTATTCTGTGTTTTTGAGTATTTTCAAATACACATCCCAAAACAAGTACTTTTATTTGAGTATTTGAATGGTTATTTGTAAAAATCAAATAGATGACCAAATTGTATTTGAAAGTATTTTCATACTTTATTTCAAATACTATTTTCCAAATTGCTGGGTTAAATGCATGGGAGTATATTTGAGTGTATTTTCCAAATATGTTCCAATATTCAAATACTTCAAATAAATATGTATCTGAATACTTGTCTTGAAATATATTGAAAAGTAATTAAAATACCTGAAAAAGAATTTGAACCCAGGTTTGGTATAAAAACAACATCCTGAGAGAGCATTGTGATACTGATGCTTACACTCAGCAAAGGGTAGGGCTTTCCAGTCAAGAAGTTAGGCTTTCATGCTTTTAAATTTTTTAAAACTAATCAATTAGTCATGAAACACTACTGTTGCAAACATTCTATATACTCAGATATACAGTTGAAGTCGGAAGTTTACAAACATCTTAGCCAAATACATTTCAACTCAGTTTTTCACAATTCCTGACATTTAATCCTCGTAAAAAAATCCCTGTCTTAGGTCAGATAAGATCACCACTTTATTTTAAGAAAGTGAAATATCAGAATGATAGTAGAGAGAAGGTAGCATTGCCTTTAAATTGTTTAACTTGGGTCAAACGTTTCGGGTAGCCTTCCACAAGCTTCCCACAATAAGTTAGGTGAATTTTGGCCCATTCCTCCTGACAGAGTCAGGTTTGTAGGCCTCCTTGCTCCCACACGCTTTTTCAGTTCTGCCCACACATTTTCTATAGGATTGAGGTCAGGGCTTTGTGATGGACACTCCAATACCTTGACTTTGTTGTCCTTAAGCCATTTTTCCACAAATTTGGAAGTATGCTTGGGGTCATTGTCCATTTGGAAGACCCATTTGTGACCAAGCTTTAACTTCCTGGCTGATGTCTTGAGATGTTGCTTCAATATATCCACATAGTTTTCCTCCCTTATGATGTCATCTATTTTGTGAAGTGCACCAGTCCCTCCTGCAGCCAAGCACCCCCACAACATGATGCTGCCACCCCCATGCTTCACGGTTGGGATGAGGATCTTCGGCTTGCAACCCTCCCCCTTTTTCACCCAAACATAACGATGGTCATTATGGCCAAACAGTTTCATCAGACCAGAGGACATTTCTCCAAAAAGTACGATCTTTGTCCCCATGTGCAGTTGCAAACCAGCTTTTTTTATGACGGTTTTGGAGCAGTGGCATCTCCCTTGCTGAGCGGCATTTCAGGTTATGTCGATATAGGACTCATTTTATTGTGGATATAGATACTTTTGTACCGGTTTCCTCCAGCATCTTCACATGGTCCTTTGCTGTTGTTCTGGGATTGATTTGCACTTTTTGCACCAAAGTATGTTTATCTCTAGGTATGAGCGGTATGACAGCTGCGTGGTCCCATGGTGTTTATACTTGCGTACAATTGTTTGTACAGATGAACGTGGTACCTTCAGGCATTTGGAAATTGCTCCCAAAGTTGAACCAGACTTGTGGAGGTCTACAAAACATTTTCTGAGGTCTTGGATGATTTCTTTTGAAGATTACATATACTTAGGTTGGAGTCATTAAAACTCGTTTTTCAACAACTCCACAAATTTCTTGTTAACAAACTATAGTTTTGGCAAGTCGGTTAGGACATCTACTTTGTGCGTGACACAAGTAAGTTTTCCAACAATTGTTGACAGACAGCTTATTTCACTTATAATTCACTGTATCACAATTCCAGTGGATCAGAAGTTTACATACACTAAGTTAACTGTGCCTTTAAACAGCTTAGAAAATTCCAGAAAATTATATCATGGCTTTAGAAGCTTCCGATAGGCTAATTGACATCATTTGAGTCAATTGGAGGTATACCTGTGGATGTATTTCAAGGCCTACCTTCAAACTCAGTGCCTCTTTGCTTGACATCATGGGAAAATCAAAATAAACCAGCCAAGACCTCAGAAATAAAATTGTAGACCTCCACAAGTCAGGTTCAGCCTTGGGAGCAATTTCCAAACGCCTGAAGGTACCACGTTCATCTGTACAAACAATAGTACGCAAGTATAAACCCCATGGGACCACGCGACCGTCATACCGCTCAGGAAGGAGATGCGTTCTGTCTCCTAGAGATGAACGTGGATTGATGGCAGCATTCGTGCAAAACTGAAAGCACGAACCACTGCTTTTAATCAGGGCAAGGCGACCGGAAACATGACCGAATACAAACAGTGTAGCTATTCCCTCCGCAAGGCAATCAAACAAGCTAAGCGTCAGTATAGAGACAAAGTAGAGTCGTAATTCAACGGCTCAGTCACGAGAGGTATGTGGCAGGGTCTACAGTCAGTCATGGACTACGAAAAGAAAACCGGCCCCGTCGCGGACCACGATGTCCTGCTCCCAGACAAACTAAACAACTTCTTTGCTTGCTTTGAGGACAATACAGTGCCAACAACACAGTCTGCTACCAAAATCTGTGAGCTCTCCTTCACCGCAGTCAACGTTAGTAAAGCATTTACACGTGTTAACCCTCGCAAGGCTGCTGGCCCAGACAGCATCCCTAGCAGTGTCCTCAGAGCATGCGCATACCAGGTGGCTGGTGTGTTTACCGACATATTCAATCAATCCTTATCCCAGTCCGTTGTTCCCACATGCTTCAAGAGGGCCACCATTGTTCCAGTTCCCAAGAAAGCTAAGGTAACTGAGCTAAATGACTATCGCCCCGTAGGACTCACCTCCGTCATCATGAAGTGCTTTGAGAGACTAGCCAAGGATCATATCACCTCCATGCAACCTGACACCCTAGACCCACTCCAATTAGCTTACTGCCCCAATAGGTCCACTGACGACACAATCGCAATCACACTACACACTGCCCTAACCCATCTGGATAAGAGGAATACCTACGTAAGAATGCTGTTCATCGATTACAGCTCAGTATTTAACACCATAGTACACTCCAAACTCGTCATTAAGCTCGAGACCCTGGGTCTCGACCCTGCCCTGTGCAACTGGGTCCTGGACTTCCTGACGGGCCACCCCCAGGTGGTGAGGGTAGGAAACACTGGGGCACCACAAGGGTGCGTTATCAGCCCTCTCCTGTACTCGCTGTTCACCCATGACTGCGTGGCCATGCACGCCTCCAACTCAATCATCAAGTTTGCAGACGATACTACAGTGGTTGGCTTGATTACCAACAACGACGAGACGACCTACAGGGAGGAGGTGAGGGCCCTCGGAGTGTGGGGTCAGGAGAATAACCTCACCCTCAATGTCAACAAAACAAAGGAGAGGATCGTGGACTTCAGGAAACAGCAGAGGGAACAACCCCCTATCCACATTGACGGGACAGTAGTGGAGAAGGTGGAAAATGTTAAGTTCCACATCACGGACAAACTGAATTGGTCCACCCACACAGACAGCGTGGTGAAGAAGGCGCAACAGTGCCTCTTCAACCTCAGGATGCTGAAGAAATTCTGCTTGTCACCAAAAACACTCACAAACTTTTACAGATGCACAATCGAGAGCATCCTGTCGGGCTGTATCACCGCCTGGTACGGCAATTGCTCCGCACACAACCGTAAGGCTCTCCAGAGGGTAGTGAGGTCTGCACAACGCATCACCGGGGGAAAACTACCTGCTCTCAAGGACACCTACACCACCCGATGTCACAGGAATCCCAAAAAGATCATCAAGGACAACAACCACCCGAGCCACTGCCTGTTCACCCTACTATCATCCAGAAGGCGAGGTCAGTACAGGTGCATCAAAGCTGGGACCGAGAGACTGAAAAACAGCTTCTATCTCAAGGCCATCAGACTGTTAAACAGCCATCACTAACATTGAGTGGCTGCTGCCAACATACTGACTCAATCTCTAGCCACTTTAATAATAAAAAATGGGATGTTATAAATGTATCATTAGACACTTTAAACTATGCCACTTTATATAATGTTTACATACCCTACACTACTCGTCTTATATGTATATACTGTACTCTATACCATCTACCGCATCTTGCCTATACCGTTCGGCCATCGCTCATCCATATATACTGTTATGTACATATTCTTATTCATTCCTTTACACTTGTGTGTATAAGGTATTTGTTGTGAAATTGTTAGATTACTTGTTAGATATTACAGCATGGTCGAAACTGGAATCACAAGCATTTCGCTACACTCGCATCAACATCTGCTAACCATGTGTATGTGACAAACATTTTTTTATTTGATTTGCCTGTGGTGCGAAAAGTGAAAATCAATCCCAGAACAACAGCAAAGGACCCTGTGAAGATGCTGGAGGAAACAGGTACAAAAGTATCTATATCCACAGTAAAACGAGTCCTATATCGACATAACCTGAAAGGCCGCTCAGCAAGGAAGACGCCACTGCTCCAAAATCGCCATAACAAAGCCAGACTACGGTTTGCAACTGCACATGGGGACAAAGATCGTACGTTTTGGAGAAATGTCCTCTGGTCTGATGAAAAAAATAGAACTGTTTGGCCATAATGACCATCATTATGTTTGGAGGAAAAAGGGGGAGGCTTGCAAGCCAAAGAACACCATCCCAACCATAAAGTATCATGTTGTGCGGCTGCTTTGCTGCAGGAGAGACTGGTGCAGTTCACAAAATAGATGGCATCATGAGGGAGGAGAATTATGTGGCTATATTGAAGCAACATCTCAAGTCATCAGTCAGGAAGATAAAGCTTGGTCGCAAATGTGTCTTCCAAATGGACAATGACCCCAAGCATACTTCCAAAGTTGTAGCAAAATGGCTTAAGGACAACAAAGTCAAGGTATTGGAGTGTCCATCACAAAGCCCTGACCTCAAACCTATAGAAAATTTGTGGGCAGAACTGAAAAAGCGTGTGCAAGCCTACAAACCTGACTCAGCTACACCAGCTCTGTCAGGAGGAATGGGACAAAATTCACCCAACTTATTGTGGGAAGCTTGTGGAAGGCAACCTGAAACGTTTGACCCAAGTTAAACCATTTAAAGGCAATGCTACCAAATACTAATTGAGTGCATGTAAACTTCTGACCCACTGGGAATGTGATGAAACAATAAAAGCTGAAATAAATAATTCTGTCTACAATTATTCTGACATTTCACATTCTTAAAATAAAGTGGTGATCCTAACTGACGTAAGACAGGGAATTTTTACTAGGATTAAATTTCAGGAATTGTGAAAAACTGAGTTGAAATGTACTTGGCTAAGGTGTATGTAAACTGCCAACTTCAACTGTATTAACAGACTTGCTATTGACAGATTACTATTCCCTGGTGCAGTTAATAGATACACAACATATGCTAGCCATAGCAATTTAACCTTTAAATGGCTTTTCTGCAAATACATTTTCAATGCATTTTTCCAATTTCACATTCTCATTTACAAAGAGAAAGCAAACAGTTAATACATGTTTACAGTACTACAGTATGTCTGTAAATTCCATGTTCTATGTTATCAACAAAGTGAGCTGTCAGGATCCAGCGTGTTCCCCATCACCCCATGCATCCCTTCAGATCATCTGTGGGACTGAGGCGGGGGGAGGGGGGGATGGACATGTACAGAGGACACCCTGGCTTCACTCACCATGCTGACCGTGCTGCAGCAGGGGCACCAGGTCAAGCAGGGTCACGAGGGTGGCATAGAGCCCCTGATAGTCCAGAGAGGGGTACTCTGAGAGCTGAGCGTCCCGACTCTGCCCCCCGCGGTCTGACGGGGCATCACGCAGAACGCTGTAAAGGAGGGAGCGAGTAACTGTAGGGTTGATGGAACTGACTTGTGGTCTTAGAGATGGGGTGAGTGGGAATGGCACAGGAAAAAGACACATGGTCATGGGCACGGCCAAATTGGATGCTTCCTGGTTCTCCTTCCTGCCTGTGCGGGACAGAATGCTGCTCCGGGGGTGAGGAGGTAGGGGGGGAGGGGGGAACAAGGGAAAAAAGAGACAACAAAGAAACAAAGAAACAGCACATTACATTGAAATGGCACTACAGAGACAGGGTAAATAGAAAAGAACTAACCCAGATAGACTCCACATAGGATGCAGTGTCTATAATATTTCACTGAAGGCATGGGGAATTGTTCCCTGCTTTATCTGTTCAGTGTCATATAAAATTACTTAAATTTTCTATTTCACTTTTTGTACATCTCTTTGTCTTCTAAAAACAAAAAATATGAACAGAAACGTTTGCAAAAACTGCAATGACCACTGCATCTCATGCGTATCTGGTGACAAGGAGCAAGAATGTAAAAAATTGCATGTTTTCAGTGGCAACCCCATACTTCTCCAAAGGGGAAACTGCAAATGGTTTTCCCTCTATGGCTGCTATATTCCGATCAGATGGATTCAGCAACCGCCATACAGTGAGGCCAATGGGCCATGATGTTTCTCAGGGAAATATCTCCTGTTTTGTGGGGCTGTCGTGAAGGACGGGAGCAACACCACATCGTTTAGGAAAAATACAGAGGTGGCACTTTGGAAACATGCTTCAGCTAGTAATAAACATGTGCGTGAGGTTAGATAAGAATTCCTGGGTCACAACACATGTTTATTGCACCAGAGAAATGTCTGTACGCATACATTATGATACTGTGTCAGTATCATCAGGATTAATAATGAGATCCAACAGGCATATGGATTCGAGTCTCTTAAATAATTGTAAGAACTAATCTACGGTAGGGGAGAAACTATAATGACAAAGGAATAGGTTGTTTCAAACGGGATGACCGGTAGCATTATGTTTGTGAGCTAATGTGGAATGGGCGTTTGTGTTTTCTGTCCCCTGGCAAGGTGGAAATCTCACCAGAGACGGAGAACGAGTTGGTTGGTTAGTTTGTGAGGATTCTAGCGTTGGGGAGGTGGGAGGGGGGGTGGAGAGCCCTTCTCTTTCACTAAACATTATGTAAAAGAACTAAGCTTTTCTATCAGTAAAATGATTTGGAGGTACTTAGCATGAGAGCACAGATTACAAATGCTGATGTATTGTGTTTTTGAAAGGTCATTTATAGAGGTAGAGGTATAGCAGTTCTAGAGGGGTGTGAGTAAGGAGATTATAGTGCAGAAATACAGAATAGCCTACTATTATAACATTTTACAATACCAACATCATTTCGCACTTTCTTTACTCTGACAATTCCCCTGAAAGTTATGCTCCGCAAGAATTTGGATATGTTGGACAGTTTTAAATACCAGTAACCAAAGTGTGAAAAACGTTAACGTTTTTCTCGGGGAGTTGGAATGGATAGTCAGTTTAACAACCGGGGGGGGGGGGGGGGTCAACTTTACATCTTGTGGAGTATGACTTAATATCACTGAGCCCTTTGCACATATCAAACTGCAGAATTCAATTGAGCAAACCCCCCCCCCCCCCCCCACACACACACACACACACAGACACGCACACAGACAAACCCACATACAGTACACAGACTCAGGTTATGCGCACACAGTTAGACACACATCTCAGATCAGATAAAACATCCTACACTTCCAATCAAAGCTATATTCCAAATGTTTTCTCTAACTGTGGCAACGTGTAGTTGCTCTCAAGCATGAGTGAGCCACTGATTATAAGTAGCATTACTGTAACGAAGCATTAGCTCGGAGATACAATACCGTAATAGCCCCTGTTTTTTGTCTCAAATAGCTAATGTGAGATTTTTTATTTCCTTTGAGTGTGACTTGTTCATGCCAGATTCAACATTCCATTATACTATGATACATTCCATTATCTGTTTTCAGTGTCAGTTGGTTCCTCACAGTCACTCTAATGAGTGATGGAATTTGGCATGGGGTCAGGGCGACTGTGAATCCATGGCTCATTGATGCAGAGAGCTAGAGAGCTTGGCTGGTATGTGTTACTTTCTAGATGACTGGCTGGGAGGAAAATCTGGCAACTATATCATATTTGACTAATTTATGACATGTTACATAACACCCCCTTGGGGTAAAGCTCCTTAAATTGAGCCCAAGGGCAGCCCCACCCCTTTAAACCAATACCGTCAATGTCTTACACTGATTTCTTTCTATGCTGCAGAATTCATGAAATATTAATTTGGCCGCTCCATCCTCTGTCTGTGCAGGGTTCTTTCTTTTCAGGAACCTGACATATGCTCGTTCCAGTTTTCAAGCCTCAGTGCACCCCAGGCCAATGAAACACAGGTGTCTGTCTGAATGTCTGAGAGTCTACTGAGCAGTGCAGAGTGGTTTCAATGTGGGAGGCATGGCTTGATGTGTGAGTTAGGAGGGAGGAGATTTAGCTCAAGGAAAACACGAGACGAATGTTACAGTATCATACCAGCAGGATTCCCTTCACAACCCAACGATACCGCGCCTCACAGACACAATTGTCATTTGAGTTAACTGCCACAACACAGGCTCGTACAATCACAGCCCCCATCACGCTCCATCTGTGCCAAGGACAAATAGGATGCCAGGCTTGTAACAACACACTCACAAGGGCTGCTAGCTCTCTCAGCAAAGTCAGAAAGATCCAGGATACTTTACCAATGTTTGACTTGAAAATAATCCGAATTTGGCCACAGTAAAAATATTTACAGTACACTATTACTGTATGTCCACTGTGTGAGGAAATTAAAGGGATCGTCATAATCCCATAATTTTCATGAAAGTGGAACATGAAAGTTCTGTCTCCCTCATGCACATCCTTTTAGATTACTGTGCCTAATGATGATGATTTCTGTAGCCAATGATCAAAGCACAGCTCATTCTCACAGAGAGCTCTGCTCAAACTCAAAGCCTTAAATGTCACATACTGCTTATGGCCATAATGGCTGCCCTGGCTTCTTGACCTGTTCTGAGGGGACGTGTTGTTCCTTCCCGTCCTCTGTCACAGCACATTGGGGACTTGTCAGACCCAAGGAGCCAGAGGACCAGACCTCCCCTAGCCCCTTTGGGAGTGAGACTCCAGGACATCCCATGGACATGTACATCTAGAAAGCTAACACTGAACCTACAGAGGGGTTGAGATTGTCTTTATTTATTGCCTTTTTTTCTCAAATATAAAACAAACCATACCCGGTATAATCAGCAAGATAACATCATTATTAACATTTATAACCTCCTACTTGCAGACAACATCAACACAATTCAAATCTACCAAAATTGCCATTATTGGCTTGTCTCAATTTGAGCATACTATTCCAAACAGCCATGGCATGATAAGAGGGGGAACATGTTGTTGACTCTATCATGCTGACCACATCACTCGCATCTCGTGCGCAAGCTTTGCAAAAATAAATGTACACCTACATGTTATTCAATCATTGCACCCACACTGCTCGCGCGCCTCAGCAAGTGTCTGGCAGGCCAGGCGGTAAAATAGAAATAGGTTCTATTTGTGACGCTCAATGCGCTGCAAGTCCGGACTCTCCCATCTCCTCATTGGTGTTTATTGGCATATATCCACGTGGGTGATTGAAAGATGAACTGACGTCCACACTCCAGTCGGTTGTAGTAATGCACCATAAAGTTGGTTGCCAACCGCTATATAAAGTTCAAATAAGTCAAAAAGAAGCCTGAGGAAGGAGGAGAGATAACGTGAAAGGAATTTGGTATATACTGTTTTATCTGTGGATTCATTGTCGGAGTAGAGGACCTTGTGCATTTCAGGTAAAATAACAACCCAATGTTTCTATCCCAGGACATATTAGCTAGCAACAGCAAGCTAGCTAGCTAAATTGCCATAAATGTTTAATGCTTTTCGACCTGTCCCCAAATTAATATAATTGGTTCAGAGTTTGTTTTGATATTTCAACCTGCGTGTCCTGATCCTGATCATCATGTCTGGTGTGGGGGTACAAAATCAACATGGCGCGATGGTGCATGCACGCGTCCAGTTTGGTCAGATTGTTACAGTGCACTGATGAGATACTGTAGGATCATGGTCCTCATACAGCAACATGAAGCATATGGTATCACAAAGGCAGAGGATGGAGCAAGACAATTCCCTCTCTGAAAATTACCTGAGGGTTTTCAACTAGGATTCTTAAATGATGATGCACACTATAAAGTTACATTGTAGAATACCGTTTCCGATATTTCCACTTCTATCTTTTAATTCCAACTGACTTCCTACCAGCAGTAATCCTGTCTTATTACTGTGCATGTATTAGAATTAGGCTTAACCCCAGTCACCTCTCCTCTGAAACTAAACACCAAATACTGTTACACTCCTTTACTTCACCTGTGGTTCCAGCGCAGGCTACTTACCTGAGCAGGGTTTGGGAAAAGTATTTCAATGTGTTTGCAATGTCTGTTCCGGAGGGCACGGGGTAAATATTGTGTTGCACGCGGTTGTGATACTCTTGCAAGTATCTTATCTTAGAGGCAACTAAACAAGATAAAGAGCAGAGTGACAAACATATGACATCTGATGAAGCCTTATCACATCAGGGGGGCAATGGGTTATGGTTGGTACAGTATAAGCCTGGTCATTGATATGCTGCCCCATAAGCATGGCAAAGGGCGAGGGTCTCTGTGAACCTTCATTGTCTCTCTTTAAGTGGCATTTGTGTTTGTCCAGCTAGGTCACAACCAGCCCTGGAATGGGTCATTTTGGTGCCATTTTGTGACTCAGAGAGGAATAGTGGTTAGCTTTCGCTGACCTGCAAATGACAAGTCCCAAAAACAACAACACCCACAGGCTTTGCTTGTGTGTGTGTGTGTGTGTGTGTGTGTGTGTGTGTGTGTGTGTGTGGGTGCGTGCGTGCGTGCGTGTATGTGTAAGTCAAATAGTGTGTTTAGGTTATCTACGAGGGTGTATGAATGTGTTATTTTTTGCAAATTTCATAGCAATGAATGACTGCATTGCCAAAATAGGCTACCTTCAGACACACTTTGCAAAACCAGAAATGTAAGCAAAGGTGTAACCTCATTCACAGGCTCACTTGCCTGCTGGGTGGACGAGATTAGCAAAGGTGCAAAATCTGGACATCTACTGTCTCTAGTTTTTGCCTGACAAAAAAACAATTTCAACTGTTGTTTTAAGGGCTAAAATTTGTGAAACTTGTGCAAACTAATGTCCGACCAATTCAGTAATGTCTATGTACTGAAGGAAGGAGAAACAACACAAATCATCTATTGGCTAGAGTTGAAATGGTGATTATTTTCGTGCGATGTTTACAATACATAGCCTACATGGGACCATAGATTAGCCTATAGAACATTCTATTTTGCCCCAAACATGGCCAAGTACATTTCAAGTCGATATTGAGCAGGCTTTATACCAAATAAATGTAGATGGGCCTATATTAACTTGTTTCTTCCAGTTATTACTATAGGCCTATTCGAAACCAAGTAACACATGCCTACTTGAGTAATGTTGAGTTCTCCAAGGTGTGTTGACTGACAACAACAACAAACCACCAATTGTTTATTACACCGTGCATTGATTCAGTTGATCATATACAGTGTAACCGCAGTATGCTTATCCACCTGTTTCAGACGCAAATGATGAAGAAAAAAACTCGTCTCATATTATGTCAAGTAAGTAAAAGAACAAGCAAAGCAATCACATTACTGATCGCCAATGCCACCATATTGTTTAGCGGAGCATTTGTCAAATCGACCTTGAAACCAATAACCTACATCTCTTTCTCCGCACCAACCTTTCTTTCAACGTGTCAATCAAAAATGAAAGGTTAATATCTATTATTATGTTTTCCCCATATCGTTGTGTTGACCACCGCCAGAAAATAGCGCATCCCCTACACTAGCCCCTACCTAGAGCCATCATCTGCAGAGCGAGTACGTGTTGCAACCTGCCTTAGCAACCGCGGTTTCATCACCAAGGACAGCTCCCCTCCTTCGCTTTCTTACTAGAAAATTACACCTAAAAATGGGTGGATTTGAAATAATGGTACTTACATTGCTCTGCTTTCGTAGACATTGTGGAAACACTTCACGAATCCTAAAACAAACACTGTCAAATGTTTTTTCCCCCTACGGTGCTGTTCCCCCTCAGTCTTGGAAAAGTGAATAATCCCCCCTCGCTCACAGGCTCGCTCTGGTTGTACCACTGCTTCCATAAAAAGCATGTTAACAGAAATTGCAATCAATTGCATTGGCCTTGTAAATAATTTAAATGCATGCGGTGGACATTTTTATAATTTGGGAATGTATATGTCATTGTGCTGATAGAAAAGCCAGACCCAAATCAGCACATACCTTTCCAAATGGACTGGTCCGACTCTGACAAATTGTCATTCAAGAAAGTGATATTTAACACCCGACTCAACACGAAGCTGCTAAAGCTCTTTTGAATCAGCTGAGATTCAAAGAGTGAGTTTCAAAGGTGGTGGTATACTTGCTCCTCTTAAGACCATGTTTAGGAAGGATACTATCAAACTACTATAGGCAACCGCAGTATGTAGTGGTGAAGGGAAATTGTTTCCTATACAGTGGGGCAAAAAAGTATTTAGTCAGCCACCAATTGTGCAAGTTCTCCCACTTAAAAATATAAGAGAGGCCTGTAATTTTCATCATAGGTACACTTCAACTATGACAGACAAAATGAGAAAAAAAATCCAGAAAATCACATTGTAGGATTTTTAATGTATGTATTTGCAAATTATGGTGGAAAATAAGTATTTGGTCACCTACAAACAAGCAAGATTTCTGGCTCTCACAGACCTGTAAATTCTTCTTTAAGAGGCTCCTCTGTCCTCCACTCGTTACCTGTATTAATGGCACCTGTTTGAACTTGTTATCAGTATAAAAGACAACTGTCCACAACCTCAAACAGTCACACTCCAAACTCCACTATGGCCAAGACCAAAGAGCTGTCAAAGGACACCAGAAACAAAATTGTAGACCTGCACCAGGCTGGGAAGACTGAATCTGCAATAGGTAAGCAGCTTGGTTTGAAGAAATCAACTGTGGGAGCAATTATTAGGAAATGGAAGACATACAAGACCACTGATAATCTCCCTCGATCTGGGGCTCCACGCAAGATCTCACCCCGTGGGGTCAAAATGATCACAAGAACGGTGAGAAAAAATCCCAGAAACACACAGGGGGGACCTAGTGAATGACCTGCAGAGAGCTGGGACCAAAGTAACAAAGCCTACCATCAGTAACACACTACGCCGCCAGGGACTCAAATCCTGCAGTTCCAGACGTGTCCCCCTGCTTAAGCCAGTACATGTCCAGGCCCGTCTGAAGTTTGCTAGAGAGCATTTCGATGATCCAGAAGAAGATTGGGAGAATGTCATATGGTCAGATGAAACCAAAATATCACTTTTTGGTAAAAACTCAACTCGTCGTGTTTGGAGGACAAAGAATGCTGAGTTGCATCCAAAGAACACCATACCTACTGTATGGGGGTGGAAACATCATGCTTTTGGGCTGTTTTTCTGCAAAGGGACCAGGACGACTGATCCGTGTAAAGGATAGAATGAATGGGGCCATGTATCGTGAGATTTTGAAGAGCAAGGGCATTGAAGATGAAACGTGGCTGGGTCTTTCAGCATGACAATGATCCCAAACACACAGCCCGGGCAACGAAGGAGTGGCTTCGTAAGAAGCATTTCAAGGTCCTGGAGTGGCCTAGCCAGTCTCCAGATCTCAACCCCATAGAAAATCTTTGGAGGGAGTTGAAAGTCTGTGTTCCCCAGCATGGGGGTGGAAACATCATGCTTTTGGGCTGTTTTTCTGCAAAGGGACCAGGACGACTGATCCGTGTAAAGGATAGAATGAATGGGGCCATGTATCGTGAGATTTTGAAGAGCAAGGGCATTGAAGATGAAACGTGGCTGGGTCTTTCAGCATGACAATGATCCCAAACACACAGCCCGGGCAACGAAGGAGTGGCTTCGTAAGAAGCATTTCAAGGTCCTGGAGTGGCCTAGCCAGTCTCCAGATCTCAACCCCATAGAAAATCTTTGGAGGGAGTTGAAAGTCTGTGTTCCCCAGCAACAGCCCCAAAACATCACTGCTCTAGAGGAGATCTGCATGGAGGAATGGGCCAAAATACCAGAAACAGTGTGTGAAAACCTTGTGAAGACTTACAGAAAACGTTTGACCTCTGTCATTGCCAACAAAGTGTATATAACAAAGTATTGAGATAAACTTTTGTTATTGACCAAATACTTATTTTCCACCATAATTTGCAAATTAATTAATTAATAATCCTACAATGTGATTTTCTGGATTTTTTTTCTAATTTTGTCTGTCAGTTGAAGTGTACCTATGATGAAAATTACAGGCCTCTCATCTTTTTAAGAGGGAGAACTTGCACAATTGGTGGCTGACTAAATACTTTTTGCCCCACTGTAGTCTGTACAGTCTTTCCATTGTCACTGGGGAGTTATGGCAACTGACTATTTACAGTATGAGTCAAACGTTTGGACACACTGACTCATTCAAGGGGTTTTCTTTATTTTTACTATTTTCTACATTGTAGAATAATAGCGAAGAGATCAAAGTTTGATTTGATCAAACTATGAAATGACACATGGAATCATGTAGTAACCAAAAAAGTGTTAAACAAATCAAAATATATTTTATATTCTTCAAAGTAGCCACCCTTTGCCTTGATGATAGCTTTGACATTCTCTCAACCAGCTTCATGAGGTAGTCACCTGGAATGCACTTGTTGGCTGCTTTTCCTTCACTCTGCGGTCCAATTCATCCCAAACCATCTCAATTGGGTTGAGGTCAGGTGATTGTGGAGGCCAGGTCATCTGATGCAGCACTCTCCTTTGTCAAATAGCCCTTACACAGCCTGGAGGTCATTGTCCTGTTGAAAACAAATGATAGTCCCACTAAGTGCAAACCAGATGGGATGGCGTATCGCTGCAGAATGCTGTGGTAGACATGCTGTTCAAGAGTACCTTGAATTCTAAATAAATCACTGACACTGACACCCCCACACCATAACACCTCCTCCATGCTTTACAGTGGTAAATACACATGCGGAGATCATCCATTCACCCACACTGCGTCTCACAAAGACACTGCGGTTGGAATCAAAAATCTCCAATTTGGACTCCAGACCAAAGGACAATGGTGGTGTCATTTAGTAGTGTTTTTTTGCAGTAATTTGACCATGAAGGCCTGATTCGCGTAGTCTCCTCTGAACAGTTGATGTTGAGATCTGTTGATGTCTTACTTGAACTCTGTGAAGCATTTATTCGGGCTGCAATTTCTGAGGCTGGTAACTGTAATGAACTTATCCTCTGCAGCAGAGGTAACTCTGGGTCTTCCTTTCAGTGGCGGTCCTCATGAGAGCCAGTTTCATCATAGTGCTTGATGGTTTTTGCAACAGCACTTGAAGATAAATTGAAAGTTCTTGAAATGTTCTGAATTTTCTGAAATCATTGACTGACCTTCATGTCTTAATTAAAGTAATGACGGACTGTTGTTTCTCGTTGCTTATTTGAGCTGTTCTTGCCATAACATGGACTTGGTATTTTACCAAATAGGGCTAGCTTCTGTGTATACCACCCCTACCTTGTCACAACACAACTGACTGGCTCAAACTCATTAAGAAGGAAAGAAATTCCAGAAATTAACTTTTAACAAGGCACACATGTTAATTGAAATGCATTCCAGGTGAGCACCTCATGAAGCTAGTTGAGAGAATACCAAGAGTGTGCAAAGCTGTCATCAAGGCAAAGGGTGGCTACTTTGAAGAATCTCAAATATAACATGTGTTTTGATTTAATTAACACTTTATTTTTTGGTTACTACATGATTCCATATGTGTTATTCCTGTCACGCCCTGACCTGAGATATCTGTTTCTTTATATTTTGGTTAGGTCAGGGTGTGACTAGGGTGGGTACGTTCGTTTTTGTATTGTCTAGGGTTTTTGTATTGTCTAGGGCTAGGGTTTTTGTATGTCTAGGGTTTTGTAGGTCTAGGGTTTTTTGTATATCTATGTTGGCCTGATATGGTTCCCAATCAGAGACAGCTGTTAATCGTTGTCTCTGATTGGGGATCATATTTAGTTAGCCATTTCCCTTTGGTGTTTGTGGGATCTTGTCTGTGTGTAGTTGCCTGTCAGCACTAGTTTGTATAGTGTTTTGTTATTTTGATAGTATGTGAATTGTTTCATTCTTTTAATAAATAAATAAAAATAAAAAATAAATAAGAATGTACGCATACAATGCTGCGCCTTGGTCCGATCCTTATAACGAACGTGACAATTTCATAGATGTGATGTCTTCAGTATTATTCTACATTTACATTTACATTTAAGTCATTTAGCAGACGCTCTTATCCAGAGCGACTTACAAATTGGACAATAATGTAGAAAATAGTAAAAATAAAGAAAAACCCTTGAATGAGTATGTGTGTCCAAGCTTTTGACTGGTACAGTATATCAGGAATGGTTTTCTTTTCTTTACAGGAAGCAATTAGAATTATTCCCAGTTCACCCCAGCTAAAAGATAAACAAGAATTTCAGTTCTGAGGCAAGAGAATAGACACTACAACCTTAACTATACTTCTCAACAGATCTTAGTGTTTGTCAAGAACCAGGACTAGAGTATTCCCCTTCCCATCTCCATCTGATAAAGTAACAACATCCTGTGTCTGGAGCCTGGTTCTATATGTCCACTAGAAGATCTCAAAAATCACTCATTCAACTGAAGGCACATGCAGATTGGAATTTTGGAGGTGAAAACTGAGTGGGCCGGGTGTCAGTCTGCTGAAACAATGTTAAGTGTCTGCAATAAAGACAAGCAACAATGCAATGCCATCAAGACAAAAATACTCCATTTCATGATTCAACCTCTTTAGAAACTAAATAAATTACAAATATTAAACATTATACCATCCACTTGGTAAACGATTGCGGTTTAGTTTGTGTTTATACATTAATTCATCTTATACATTATTAAGATTAGCTACATTTAGGCAGTTTTTGTGGCTCAGTGATTTTTCAGTGATGTCCTTTTATACATTTTGGTGGAGCCAAGTGAGTGTTCTGGAGGGGTCTCTGGCGGTAAACTGGGAGACGGTGCATGATCCATCCAGCCGGGACTAGGAGAGTGAACGCAAACACTGACATTGTGAAGAGAGATTGCTGTGAGGGAAACAAGGAGATCACATACATATTTAGCATGTAAAACATTGCTGTGCAAATACTGAATCAAACGCTTAACAGGCACCACCTGAATGTAACGCCTTAGTCTTGTAATAATAATAATATATTGAACAAAAATATAAATGCAACATGTAACAATTTCAAAGACTTTACTGAGTTACAGTCCATATGAGGGAATTAGTCAATTAAAATAAATTCATTAGGCCTTAATCTATGGATGTCACATGACCGGGAATACAGATATGGTTCTGTTGGTTACAGATACCTTAAAAAAGTGGGCCTCATGATCTCGTCGCGTATTATTGTGTATTCAAATTGCCAATCGATAAAATGTCATTGTGTTCGTTGTCCGTAGTTTATGCCTGCCCATACCATAACCCCTACCTCCACAATGGGGCACTTTGCTCACAATGTTGACATCAGCAAACCGCTCTGCCACACGACGCCATACACATGGTCTGCGGTTGTGAGGCGGGTTGGACATACTACCAAATTCTCTAAAACGATGTTGGAGGCAGCTTATGCTAGAGAAATTAACATTACATTAGCTTCCAACAGCTCTGGTGAACATTCCTGCAGCCATCATGCCAATTGCACGCTCCCTCAAAACTTTAGACATCTGTGGCATTGTGTTGTGAGACAAAACTGCACATTTTAGAGTGGCCTTTTATTGTCCCCAGTACTAGGTGCATTTGTGTAATGATCATGCTGTTTAATCAGCTTCTTGATATACCACACCTGTCAGGTGGATGGATTATCTTGGCACAGGAGAAATGCTCTGAACAGGGATGTAGACAAATGTTTTGAGAGAAACAAGCTTTTTGTGCATATGGAACATTTCAGGGATCTTTTATTTCAGCTCATGAAACATGGGACCAACACTTTACATGTTGAGTCTATATTTTTGTTCAGTGTAATTTGATGGGTGCTTATATTTGTCCTATTTCACACATGTACAAGCGTCTATTAATAATATAATATGTGTAAATTGGAAATATTTTTTTTGCATATCCCAATTCTGGGTCTGCCATCATCATTGGTGGCCCTAAAGCAATTAGGGTTAAGTGCCTTCCTCAAGGGCACATCTACAGATTTTTCACCTTGTCAGCTTGGGGATTTGAACTAGAAACCTTTTGGTTACTGGCCCAACGCGCTAACTGCTAGGCTACGTTAGAATGTAATAACACTGTAATTACCTTGCTCAGGTTTTTATGCTTTGTGTAAAGCCATCTCTTGCTCTCTCTCTCCCTCTCTCCCTCGCTCCCTCTCTCACTCTCTCTATCTCTTTCTCTCATAGAAACCAACTTCCCCTCAAGCTGTAGGTTTACAGCTTGGCGGACCAATTGACCTCCCCCCCAGAGGCTCATGAACCTTGGCTCTGATGATAATATATCGTTGTCTCCCTAGCACAGTCTCCATCCCCCTGCCTCCATAGCATCCTCCCCTGGCACTGTAGACTTCATAGCAACACCCATAAATGATCTGTTAAAAACCCTGTGGATGTCCCCGAGGAGAGCAGAGTGGACAGCTGGACCAACATTGGGCTCTGTCTCACATCTCAGTCATCATTCCGAGAGGAAAGCTTGGCTCTACTAACTTATAAATAACAAATAAATAAAACATATTTCTCTCTCGGCTGGAAAACCCACCTCACTTGAATTCACCACATTAGAGAATGTAAAGTGATATGTTACAGATATGGCTGCCTGATACTGAAACTTTGTTGTTATGTTGTAGTTTCTTGTGTGATGTTAGGAGTTCAGTGGGCAATAACTTGTAAAAGTTAGCTTTCTTTTAATTAAATTCCTATGAGCTTTGCCTAAACCTGCCTGACCCTACAATTCTGACATTGGATGATAATATAGTGTACCATGCACTTTCAAATATTTGCAGACAACAACAAGAAAATAATGCAAAAGATCTAAATAAATTCTTAACATTGACATAATGAAATAAATGCCAAAAGAGACAATTCCAAAACAAAGTTTTTTTTGTAATAAGATTACCTTATATACGTATATATACTGTATATTTGTCACACCCTGGTCTAAGTATTTTGTGTTTTTCTTCATGTATTGGGTCAGGCCAGGGTGTGGCATGGAGTTTTTGTATTGTGGTGTGTTTTGTCTTGGGGTTTTGGTGTGTATGTTAGTGGGATTGTAGCTTAGTGGGGTGTTCTAGGAAAGTCTATGGCTGTCTGAAGTGGTTCTCAATCAGAGGCAGGTGTTTATCGTTGTCTCTGATTGGGAACCATATTTAGGCAGCCATATTCTTTGGTTGTATTGTGGGTGATTGTCCTTAGTGTCTTTGTTCCTGTCGCTGTATTTAGTTGACAAGTATAGGCTGTTTTGGTTTTCATTACGTTTATTGTTTTGTGTTTATTCGTGTTTACATTTTGTTTCATTAAACATGGATCGCAATCTACACGCTGCAGTTTGGTCCGACTCTCCTTCACCACACCTAGAGAACCGTTACAATATTAGGCCTTAATCTATATATATATATAAAAAGGTTAGACAGAAAAATGGAAAGCTTTGGTTCCTACACCAGATATTTGATCTGTGGTCCAGCAGAACCGCCTTTGTTCGAACAAGGAACCCAGTGAGTCCCCTAAAAAGAGCAAACATTGCTCTACTTAGTCCTATGTGGCTAACGTCAGGTTCTCTCAGCTTCTGGACAACAGACCCTTTCTTAGTAACACAAACACTTTCCAGCAGCACTTCCTGTATGATAGAATCAGATAGACACTGGGCCTTTATCAAGCCTTCCCATCATCATCATCCAAAGTGAGGAGTCACTAAAACAGGGCCCAGACTAAAAAACACACCATAGTCCAAAAAACATACTATACATGCAATCATATTGAAGACTGGTTTTATATAATTTGGTTTAATTGAAATCAAATGGTATCGAAAAAAAATCCTATGAAATGTTTCACCTTAAAATGAAGCCTGCTTGCTTGACACCTTGAGAAAATTAACACTGACTGCAGCCCACTATGGCAATGGTTCACAGTTGATGAGTTCTACATGAATATTTAGCTAGTGCAGAATGATCATATCACATTTGTAATGTATAATCAGATGACATGGGAAGACATAAGGTCAACACAACAAAAATAATAGCAAGCTGTGTCATGTGTCATAGGTCGCTAGGAACCAGGAGGTTGTGGGCATTGCTGAAACGTATGTTCGTCATTATGAGACTCTTAAAGAGTAAACATACAGCCTGGTTACTGTAAACATACTTATCTAAAGGTCTAGATATGATGCACTCAAGTTAGAAAACACTATTCTCAGGGCATGTGCTACAATACAGTTTGTGCAGACAAACTCAGACATGTGACATCCATAACAACACATTTGACCAGATTGTATTGCTCTAAATGCACATTCATATTGTCATTCAGGAAATGTTATAGGATGTCAGCTTGAATAGAAGAGTGCAGAAGATAATGGATTTAGGAACTGATGGCCTGTGCCAACCACAAGATAATCATTGTAAAAATGGCATATTTGAATAATCACCTTGGCTTTTTTGATAAGAAATTAACTTAAGCAATCGGGAAGAATGCACATTTTCCTTCATAAAAGAAAGCATCATTTTGAAAATAGTTACAGAAGCCGAATACTCTTTCTCTGGAGAAGTCAGAATCCATGGTCAGGATCAACTTTATGTAACCGGTCGCCCTCAGTTGGAGGACAGTGGTATTTCAGTGATGACTGTAAATTCCACACTGAAGACCATTAAGTGCAATCAACTATCATTGTGGCCTAGCCACTTATTTTATAAGAATACACATAAGACAAAACACACAAGTAAATAATGTATTAGGTATATCGCTTATTATTGAATTATTTAGGCTTGTTTGATTGTTTAAAAGGTTCTGATCTACAATCTTCACACCGCAACTGCACAGGTGTCAGTCGGTAAAGAATCTGAAATCCCTAGAGAAGATGCAGGTGTATGTATGCACACTGTGTGGTCTTCATGGTAGCTCATTGTTGCTCTCATGGAATGTAATTCCCTGTCTACAAATAGGCCTATAAGGCAGTGCTGGAAAATGATGGTGGCCACACAAAATATTGACACTTTGGGCCCAATTTGGACATTTTCACTTAGGGGTGTACTCACTTTTGTTGCCAGCGGCTTAGACATTAATGTCTGTGTGTTGAGTAATTTCGAGGGGAAATTTACACTGTTATACAAGCTGTACACTCACTACTTTACATTGTAGCAAAGTGTCATTTCTTCAGTGTTGTCACATGAAAAGATATACTCAAATATTTACAAAAATGTGAGGGGTGAACTCACTTTTGTGATATACTGTATGTTTTGTTCGATAAAGTTCATATTTATATACAAAAATCTCAGTTTACATTGGCGCGTTACGTTCAGTAATGTTTTGCTTCCAAAACATCCAGTGATTTTGCAGAGAGCCACATCAATTTACAGAGAAATACTCTTTCATAAATGTTTATGAAAATACAATTGTTATGCATGGAACTTTAGATAAACTTCTCCTTAATGCAACCGCTGTGTCAGATTTCAAAAAAGCTTTACCGAAAAAGTACACCATGCAATAATCTGAGTACAGCGCTCAGAGACAAAAACAAGCCATACAGATATCCGCCATGTTGTGGAGTCAACAGAAATAGCATTATAAATATTTACTTACCTTTGATGATCTTCATCAGAATGCACTCCCAGGAATCCCAGTTCCACAATAAATGTTTGATTTGTTCGATAAAGTCCATCATTTATGTCCAAATACCTCCTTTTTGTTTGCGCGTTTAGTACACACATTCAAACTCACGAGGTGCGGGAAATCCATGCAAAAGTTCAGACGAAAAGTCATATTACAGTTCGTAGAAACATGTCAAACGAAGTATAGAATCAATCTTTAGGATGTTTTTATCATAAATCTTCAATAATGTTTCAACCGGAGAATTGCTTTGTCTGTAGAAATACAATGGAACGCAGCTAACTCTCACCTGAGCGAGCGTGATCAGCTCATGGCACTCTGTCAGACCCCTGACTCAATCAGCTCTCATTCCCCCCTCCTTCACAGTAGAAGCCTCAAACAAGGTTCTAAAGACTGTTGGCATCTAGTGGAAGCCCCAGGAAGTGCAATATGACACATAGACACTGTATATTCGATAGGAAATTACTTGAAAAAATACAAACCTCAGATTTCCCACTTCCTGGTTGGATTTTTTCTCAGGTTTTTGCCTGCCATATGAGTGCTGTTATACTCACATACATCATTCAAACAGTTTTAGAATCTTCAGAGTGCTGTCTATCCAAATATATAGATAATATGCATATATTAGCAACTGGGCCTGAGTAGCAGGTAGTTTACTCTGGGCACCATATTCATCCAAGCTACTCAATACTGCCCCCAGCCATAAGAAGTATAACAGAGAAATCTAGTGAAAGTGCATGTGTAGCTGTCATTGCATGCATTTGCTCCATTGTTAACATGTTGGTAAACCACTCTTTGATTGTTTACAATTTCCCAGACTCTGGCTTTTAAATACTCATAAACTACACTTTAAATTTTAATGAGTACTGGAGGCCTATTATATGACCTACCTATATTGCTCGCCCATACAGCTAGACGGCGCTCGCAAGCTGACAATTCCCGACTCATTACAGATTTGAACCAGTCAGCAAACAGCCTCCGGATAGGCCACACCACCCACCCAACCAAGCGCCGTGCAAGGATGTTTTTTTTTTCAGGAAAACAAATCCAAGCAAAGGGTCACGTCTTGAGTTTATTTTCTCGCTAAAAAAACATGGAATTTGTTGAAAAGTCGAGGCAAAGTGGATCTAAAGGCATTCTCTCGTTGGATATGGCGTCGATCTATGCGTGATGCTCGGTGTTACAAAGGGGATTTGTGCCGTTGACAAAAAAAAATCTAAAAGGAATTATCATAACTTGAGTCGGGAATCAATTTGAGAGGAAGAATAATTTCTGTAAGAAGAGAAGGAAAGGAAGGCTCGAGCATATTGAAGTCGGCTCAAGGTATGCCATCTCAAACTATTCAGTCAACGACCTATATTATTAATGAACATTTACAAAACTTGTCAAGTCTCCGCGCACTAGTCAAAGTGGACGTAGCAACCGACATGTAATTACAGGGTTATGAACGTGGCTAACAGGCTACCGAAATGTTTCTTTGCGTTTTTGCACTGGACTTGTTTGCTTTAATGGCCACTTTTACTGTGATTAATTTCCGATTCAGCCGAACCTATTCCACACGAGGAATGGGCATGCGAAGGTTTTAGCAGGAATAATCGAACTGCTGTCAGCAAGGCAACAATAGCTCCGTGGTATGGCTAATGGATTACGATAGTTTACTAACAAAGCCTTTCCACTGCATTCTTCTGGCTTGTTATGTAGCCTTTTTGTAGGCAAAGTTGCAGCGACAGAACGGTCTGATCCGTATGCTATTCCTCTAACTAGAACACCTCTTATTAAATTGTACATACAAAATAATAATAATAAAGGCCTACTATTATTCAATAAAAAGTGAAACGTTGTTATTTATTGCTAGCCTATACATCGCCTCTTTACTGTTGAAGTGACGGATGCGGCGTTGCAATGAGTGGTGTCCCAATTTTGTCAACGTCAAATATTCAAATGTATTTTTTTTCACGTTGGCAGATCAATATATTAAACTTACATTTGACTCCAACAGTAACGCCATTTGAATAACTTCTTTCCTTCTATGGCAACTTGAATTTAGTTTTTGGGCTTATCTCAGGTAGCAGAGTGTTTACTTGTCTGCTTTAGGATGTTTAGTGTATAGGAGGACCCTATGGAGTGTGAAATCCACCAGTATGTCATTGGGTTGCGTCAGAATGGCTCACACAGGCATCTGATTAGATTTAAAAAATATATATAAAATATATATATATATTTTTATATATTACACCTTTATTTTATCAGGTAGGCTAGTTGAGAACAAGTTCTCATTTGCAACTGCGACCATGCCAAGATTAAGCAAAGCAGTTCGACACATACAACAACACAGAGTTACACATGGAATAAACAAACATACAGTCAATAATACAGTAGAAAATTCTATACACAGTATGTGCAAATGAGGTAGGATAAGGGAGATAAGGCAATAAATAGGCTATGGTGGCGAAGTAATTACAATATAGCAATTAAACACTGGAATGGTAGATGTGCAGAATATATATATATGTGTGTATGTATGTGTGTGTGAATGTGCAAGTAGAGATACTGGGGTGCAAAGGAGCAAGATAAATAAATACAGTATGGGGATGAGGTAGTTGGATGGGCTATTTACAGATGGGCTATGTACAGGTGCAGTGATCTGTGAGCTGCTCTGACAGCTGGTGCTTAAAGCTAGTGAGGGAGATATGAGTCTCCAGCTACAGTGATTTTTGCAGTTCGTTCCAGTCATTGGCAGCAGAGAACTAGAAGGAAAGGCAACCAAAGGAAGAATTGGCTTTGGGGGTGATCAGTGAGATATACCTGCTGGAGCACGTGCTATGGGTGGGTGCTGCTATGGTGACCAGTGAACTGAGATAAGGCGGGGCTTGTAGATGACCTGGAACCAGTGGGTTTGGTGACGAGTATGAAGCGAGGGCCAACCAACGAGAGTGTACAGGTCGCAGTGGTGGGTAGTATATGGGGCCTTGGTGACAAAACGGATGGCACTGTGATAGACTGCATCCAATTTGTTGAGTAGAGTGTTGGAGGCTATTTTGTAAATTACATCGCCGGGATTGGTATGATGGTCAGTTTTACGAGGGTATGTTTTGCAGCATGAGTGAAGGATACTTTACTGTTGCGATATAGGAAGCCGATTCTAGATTTAATTTTGGATTGGAGATGCTTAATGTGATTCTGGAAGGAGAGTTTACAGTCTAACCAGACACCCAGGTATTTGTAGTTGTCCACATATTCTAAGTCTGAACCATCCAGAGTAGTGATGCTGGACAGGCGGGCGGGCAGGTGCGGGCAGCGGTCGGTTGAAGAGCATGCATTTAGTTTTACTTGCATTTAAGAGCAGTTGGAGGCCACGGAAGGAGAGTTGTATGGCATTGAAGCTCGTCTGGAGGTTAGTTAACACAGTGTCCAAAGAAGGGCCAGAGGTATACAGAATGGTGTTGTCTGCATAGAGGTGAATCAGAATCACCAGCAGCAAGAGCAACATCACTGATGTATACAGAGAAGAGAGTCGGCCCGAGAATTGAACCCTGTGGCACCCACATAGAGACTGCCAGACGTCCGGACTAGAGGTCGACCAATTAATCGGAATGGCCGATTAATTAGGGCCGATTTCAAGTTTTCATAACAATCGGAAATCTGTATTTTTGTGCGCCGATTTTCCCGATTAAAAAAAATATCTATATATTTATTTTTTAGACCTTTATTTAACTAGGCAAGTCAGTTAAGTACACATTCTTATTTTCAATGATGGCGTAGGAACAGTGGGTTAACTGTCTTGTTCAGGGGCAGAATGACAGATTTTCACCTTGTCAGCTCGGGGGATCCAATCTTGCAACCTTACAGTTAACTTGTTCAACGTTCTAACCACCTGCCTCTCATTGCACTCCATGAGGAGCCTGCCTGTTACGCGAATGCAGTTGAAGCCAAGGTAAGTTGCTAGCTAGCATTAAATGTATATCTTATAAAAATCAATCAATCAAATCACTAGTTATAACCACATGGTTGATGATATTACTAGTTTATCTAGCGTGTCCTGCGTTGAATATAATCGATGCAACGCTGGGGAATGATTTAACAAAAGCGCATTTGCGAAAATAGCACAATCGTTGGACGACTGTACCTAACCATAAACACCAATGCCTTTCTTAAAATCAATACACAGAAGTATATATTTTTAAAGCTGCATACTTAGCTAAAATAAATCCAGGTTAGCATGCAATATTAACCAGGTGAAATTATGAAATTTCTCTTGTTTTCAATGCACGCAGAGTCAGGGTATATGCAACAGTTTGGGCCGCCTGGCTCATTGCGAACTAATTTGCCAGAATTTTACGTAATTATGACATAACATTGAAGGTTGTGCAATGTAACACAAATATTTAGACTTATGGATGCCACTGGTTAGAATAAATACCGAACGGTTCCGTATTTCACTGAAATAATAAACATTTTGTTTTCGAAATGATAGTTTCCGGTTTCGACCATATTAATTACCAAAGGCTCGTATTTCTGTGTGTTATTATGTTATAATTAAGTCTATGATTAGATAAAGCAGTCTGACTGAGCGATGGTAGGCAGCAGCAGGCTCGTAAGTATTCATTCAAACAGCACTTTCGTCCGTTTTGCCAGCAGCTCTTCGCAAGCACAGCTCTGTTTATGACTCTCAGCCTAATGGCTGGTGTAACCAATGTGAAACGGCTAGCTAGTTAGCTGGGTATGCACTAATAGCATTTCAAACGTCACTCGCTCTGAGACTTGGAGTAGTTATTCCCCTTGCTCTGCAAGGGCCGCGGCTTTTGTGGAGCGATGGGTAACGCTGCTTCGAGTGTGGCTGTTGTCGATGTGTTCCTGGTTCGAGCCCAGGTAGGGGCGAGGAGAGGGACGGAAGCTATACTGTTACACTGGCAATACTGTAGTGCCTTTAAGAACATCCAATAGTCAAAGGTATATGAAATACAAATGGTATAGAGAGAAATAGTCCTATAAATACAATATTAACTACAACCTAAAACCTCTTACCTTGGAATATTGTCTCATGTTAAAAGGAACCACCAACTTTCATATGTTCTCATGTTCTGAGCAAGGAACTCAAACGTTAACTTTTTTACATGGCACATATTGCACTTTTACTTCTCCAACACTTTGTTTTTGCATTATTTAAACCAAATTGAACATGTTTCATTATTTATTTGAGGCAAAATTGATTTTTATTGATGTATTATATTAAGTTAAAATAAGTGTTCATTCAGTATTGTTTTAATTGTCATTATTACAAACCCAAAATACATGTAAAAAAATTGGCCGATTAATCGGCACCGGCTTTTTTTTGGTCCTCCAATAATCGGTATTGGTGTTGAAAAATCATAATCGGTCAACCTCTAGTCCGGACAACAGGCCCTCCAATTTGACACACTGAACTCTATCAGAGAAGTAGTTGGTGAACCAGGCGAGGCAATCATTTGAGAAACCAAGGCTGTTCAGTCTGCCGATAAGAATTTGGTGCTTGACAGAGTCGAAAGCCTTGGCCAGGTCAATGAATACGGCTGCACAGTAATGTCTCTTATCAATGGCGGTTATGATATTGTTTAGTTCCTTGAGCGTGGCTGAGGTGCACCCATGACCAGCTCTGAAACCAGATTGCAAAGCGGAGAAGGTACGGTGGGATTCAAAATGGTCTGTAATCTGTTTGTTAACTTGGCTTACGAAGACCTTAGAAAGGCAGGGTAGGATAGATATAGGTCTGTAGCAGTTTGGGTTTAGAGTGTCTCTACCTTTGAAGAGGGGAATGACCGCGGCAGCTTTCCAATCTTTGGGAATCTCAGATGATACGAAAGAGAGGTTGAACAGGCTAGTGATAGGGGTTGCAACAATGGATGAAGGAGACATGGGGATGCTTGGGCAAGTTGCTGTGGGGAGTGGAGGGATGTTGATCGGGATAGGGGTAGCCAGGTGGAAAGCATGGCCAGCCGTAGAAAAATGCTTTTTGAAATTCTCAATTATAGTGGATTTATTGGTGGTGACAGTGTTTCCTAGCCTCAGTGCAGTGGGCAGCTGGGAGGAGGTGCTCTTATTCTCCATGGACTTTGCAGTGTCTCAGAACTTTTTTTAGTTTGTGCTACAGGATGCAAATTTTTGCTTGAAAAAGCTAGCCTTAGCTTTCTTAACTGCCTGTGTATATTGGTTCCTAACTTCCCTGAAAAGTTGCATATAACTGGGGCTATTTGATGCTAATGCAGAACGCCACAGGATGTTATTGTGCTGGTCAAGGGCAGTCAGGTCTGTAGAGAACCAAGGGCTATATCTGTTCCTGGTTCTACATTTTTTGAATGGGGCATGCTTATTTAAGATGGTGAGGAAAGCACTTTTAAAGAATACCCAGGCATCCTCTACTGACGGGATGAGGTCAATATCCTTCCAGGATACCGGGCCAGGTCGATTAGAAAGTGTTTTAGGGAACATTTGACAGTGATGAGGGGTGGTTGTTTGACCGTTTGACCGCAGACCCATTACGGATGTAGGCAATGAGGCAGTGATTGCTGAGATCTTGGTTGAAAACAGCAGAGGTGTATTTGTAGGACAAGTTGGTTAGGATGATATCTATGAGGGTGCCCTTGTATACGGATTTGGGGTTGTACCTGGTGGGTTTATTGATAATTTGTGTGAGATGGAGGGCATCAAGCTTAGATTGTAGGATGGCCGGCGCGTTAAGCTTGTCCCAGTTTAGGTCACCTAGCAGCACGAGCTCTGAAGATAGATGGGGGGCAATCAATTCACATATGGTGTCCAGGGCACAACTGGGGGCAGAGGGTGGTCTATAGTAAGCGACAGTGAGAGACTTGTTTCTGGAAAGGTGGATTTTTAAAAGTAGAAGCTAGTAGAATGTCAGGTCTAGGGTTGCAAAGGGTCGGAAACTTTCCAGTAAATTTCCCTAATTTTCCCGGATATTTTCCATGAGAAGTTAAGCCCGGGAATTTTGCGTGAAGACTTCTGCCTGAAGCCCATACACGCCGCAGTGTACATGTTGGACCCCAAGTATGCTGACAAGAGCAAGGGACTTTGTGGCTCTGAGACTCTTTCCCCTGTTGCCCCCATCATCCTCCAAATTCCACAAACATCAGCACACAGTTTATACCTATGTTGGCATGTGTAGGTTGTGACTTGAGAGCCTATGAGCACTTGGATGATCAGTTGGACTTTGGCCTTCTATGCTGTTGACTCTGGGACCGGAAAATATAGAGCTCACTAACAATGGACAAGTGAGTGCTCACTAAACAATCTGTGAGGCAAAGAAGCCACTGTTTTCATCCTACGGCGAACATCAATTATTGCTTAAGATGCTTCTTTGGAGGCAGACACTTCAGGCCTGTGCTTACATAATCATTAAAAGCATACACTCACTGCTTCTCATTTCAAGTTCCTGTTGAATGCTTGCTGACCCAAATTTTTAAAAAGCAGGTCACTGCCTTTGTTTCCCAAGATGTTGAATGTCACCATGAGAGACTGGCTATAGACTCTCAAGCTCAGGTCAGTTTACCACAGACTTCCAGTTCCTTCATTGTTTGTAATGTCAAGGCAGACTGTTGAATGATGCACTCATTCATTTGCACACACAGCATAACACAGAGGATCACTAGCTTCCATGAGTTGTGTTGACATGCAGACCACCTTTTGTGTCCTCAGTTGTTTTGTTTGGTCAGTGTGCTTTTCTTTTTTCATCTGTTCCAGTTGTTTCTGGTAGCTCTCCTAACGAAGGCTGTAATCAATAGAATGAGGGGATTCACTGCCCAACTGATATGCCTGGTGGACCAGAGCACTGCAGCGCTAAGCCCTTTGTTACATGCCTCCGTGAGTCTGTCCCTGTGACTCACAGACGACAAAACGACACAATGTTTTTTTCTTCTGTCCTTTAGGGTAAAATGTGTAGGGTGGATTCTGACTGATTGGTGATTGATCCATTATGTCATTTTGGGCAAAGGTGGCTAGGTCAAATCAAATTGTATTTGTCACATACACATGGTTAGCAGATGTTTACATGAGTGTAGCGATATGCTTGTGCTACACATTTCTTGTTAACTTCTTCAGGCTAGGGGGCAGTATTCAAAAGTTTGGATGAATGAGGTGCCCAAAGCCTGTTACTTAGGCCCAGAAGCTAGGATATGCATATCATTGGTAGTATTGGATAGAAAACACTCTAAAGTTTCCAAAACTGTTACAATAATGTCTGTAAGTATAACAAAACTGATATGGCAGGTGAAAACCCGAGGACAATCCATCCAGAAAAAAACACAATCAGCGCACCCTTGATTACTATGGCTGTCAATGGGAATATAAAAGGAAGACCTCCCAGATTGCAGTTCCTAGGGCTTCCACTAGATGTCAACCGTCTTTAGAAAGAGTTTCAGGCTTGTTTTCGGAAAATTGAGCTAGAATTTGTAGTTTTAGTAAGTGGCTCCCATTTTGGCTGTAGTGTTTGTTGCGTGTTCTGGTGAGGTCGCATACTTCGTTATTTATCTCCGGTAATGGTCTCCGGTATTCTCCGTCTTAAATTTTATAATTTATTTACATATTAGGGTACCTGAGGATTGATTAGGAACGTTGTTTGATATGTTTGGAAGAAGTTTATTGGTAACTTACGGGATTAATTTGTATGCATTTTGAACGAGGGAAACAGGTGGATTACTGAGTCTAACGCGCCAATGAAACAGACCTTTTGGGGATATAAAGGACTTTATCGATCAAAAGGACCATTTATTATGTATCTGGGACCCTTGTGATTGCAACCAGATGAAGATCTTCAAAGGTAAGTGATTTATTTTATCACTATTTCTGACTTTCGTGACATCTCTGCTTGGTTGGAAAATGTGTGTGGGGCGCTGTCCTCAGATAATTGCATGGTGTGCTTTCGCTGTAAAGCCTTTTTGAAATCTGACAACGCGGCTCGATTAACAAGAAGTTGAGCTTTTAAATGATTATGACACTTGTATTTTTATAAATTTTTATTACGATTTCTGAAATTTGCATTTCGCGCTCTGCAATTTCACCGGATGTTGTCGAGGTGAGATGCTAGCGTCCCACTGATCCGTAAGAAGTTAACAAACTATAGTTTTGGCAAGTCGGTTAGGACATCTACTTTGTGAATGACACAAGTAATTTTTCCAACAATTGTTGACAGACAGATTATTTCACTTATAATTCACTGTATCACAATTCCAGTGGGTCAGAAGTTTACATACACTAAGTTGACTGTGCCTTTAACAGCTTGGAAAATTCCAGAAAATGATGTCATGGCTTTAGAAGCTTCTGATAGGCTAATTGACATCATTTGAGTCAATTGGAGGTGTACCTGTGGATGTATTTCAAGGCCTACCTTCAAACTCAGTGCCTCTTTGCTTGACAGCATGGGAAAATCAAAAGAAATCATCCAATACCTCAGAAAAAAATTGTAGACCTCCACAAGTCTGGTTCATCCTTACGAGCAATTTCCAAACGCCTGAAGGTCCCACGTTCATCTGTACAATCAATAGTACACAGGTATAAACACCATGGGACCACGCAGCCGTCATACCGCTCAGGAAAAAGACGCGTTCGGTCTCCTAGAGCTGAATTTACTTTGGTGCAAAAAGTGCAAATCAATCCCAGAACAACAGCGAAGGTCGTTGTGAAGATGCTGGAGGAAACAGGTACAAAAGTATATATATCCACAGTAAAACGAGTCCTATATTAACGTAACCTGAAAGGCCGCACAGCAAGGAAGAAGCCACTGCTCCATAACCGCCATAAAAAGCCAGAGTAACTGCACATGGGGACAAAGTACCTTTTGGAGAAATGTACTCTGGTCTGATGAAACAAAAATATAACTGTTTAGCCTTAATGACCATGGTTATGTTAGGAGGAAAAAGGGGGAGGCTTGCAAGCCAAAGAACACCATCCCAACCGTGAAGCACGGGGGTGGCAGCATCATGCTGTTGGGGTGATTTGCTGCAGGAGGGACTGGTGCACTTCACAAAATCGATGGCTTCATGAGGAATGGAAATTATGTGGATATATTGAAGCATCATCTCAAGACATCAGTCAGGAAGTTAAAGCTTGGTAACAAATGGGTCCTCCAAATGGACATTGACCCTAAGCATACTTCCAAAGTTGTGGCAAAATGACATAAGGACAACAAAGTCAAGGTATTGGAGTGTCCATCACAAAGCCCTGACCTCAATCCTATAGAACATTTGTGGGCAGAACTGAAAAAGCATGTGCGAGCAAGGAGGCCTACAAACCTGACTCAGTTACACCAGCTCTGTCAGGAGGAATGGGCCAAAATTCACCCAACTTATTGTGGGAAGCTTGTGGAAGGCTACCTGGAACGTTTGCCCCGAGTTAAACAATTTAAAGGCAATGCTTCCAAATACTATTTGAGTGTATGTAAAGTTCTGACCCACTGGGAATGTGATGAAATAAATAAAAGCTGAAATAAATCATTCTCTCCACTGACATTTCACATTCTTAATATAAAGTGGTGATCCTAACTGACCTAAGACCATGGACTTTTTACTAGGATTAAATGTCAGGAATTGTGAAAAACTGTGTTGAAATGTATTTGGCTAAGGTGTATGTAAACTTCCAACTTCAATTGTAAGTATATGGATGAGCAATGGCCGAGCGGCATAGGCAAGGTGCAATAGATGGTATAAAATACAGTTTACAGTATATGTGATATGAGTAATGCAAGATATGTAAACATTATTAAGTGACATTATTTAGTGTGAATTGTATAAAGTGACTAGTGATCCATTTATTAAAGTGGCCAGTGATTGGGTCCCAATGTAGGCAGCAGCCTCTCTGAGTTTGTGATTGCTGTTTAGCAGTCTGAGGGCCTTTAGATAGAAGCTGTTTTTCAGTCTCTAGGTCCCAGCTTTGATGCACCTGTACTGACCTCGCCTTCTGGATGGTAGCAGTGTGAACAGGCAGTGGCTCGGGTGGTTGAAGTCCTTGATGATCTTTTTGACCTTCCTGTGACATCGGGTGCTGTAGGTATCATGGAGGGCAGGTAGTTTGTCACTGGTGATGCGTTGTGCAGACCGCACCACCCTCTGGAGAGCCTTGCGGTTGAGTGCGGAGCAGTTGCCATACCAGGCTGTGATGCCTGGTAAAAGTTTGTCAGGGTTTTGGGTGACAAGCCAAATTTCTTCAGCCTCCTGAGGTTGAAGTGTCGCTGTTACGCCTTCTTCACCATACTGCCTGTGTGAGTGGACCATTTAAGTTTGTATGTGATGTGTACACCGAGGAACTTAAAACTTTCCACCCTCTCCACTGCTGTCCCTTCGATGTGGATAGAGGGGTGCTCCCTCTGCTGTTTCCTGAAGTCCACGATCATCTTTGTTTTGTTGACGTTGAGTGAGAGGTTGTTTTCCTGACACCACACTCCGAGGGCCCTCACCTCATCGTTGTTGGTAATCAAGCCCACTACTGTTGTGTTGTCTACAAACTTGATGATTGAGTTGGAGGCGTGCATGGTCACACAGTCGTGGGTGAACAGGAAGTACAGGAGGGGGCTGAGCACGCACCCTTGTGGGGCCCCAGTGTTGAAGGTCAGCGAAGTGGTGATGTTGTTTCCTACCGTCAGAAAGTCCAGGACCCAATTGCACAGGGCGGGGTTGAGATCCAGGGCCTCTAGCTTGATGATGACCTTGGAGGGTACTATGGTGTTGAATGCTGAGCTGTAGTCAATGAACAGCATTCTTACATAGGTGTTCCTTTTGTCCAGATGGGATAGTGCAGTGTGATGGCGATTGCGTTGTCTGTGGACCTGTTGGGTCGGTATGCAAACTGAAGTGGGTCTAGTGTGGCCGGTAAAGTGGAGGTGATATGATCCTTGACTAGTCTCTCTAAGCACTTCATGATGACAGAAGTGAGTGCTATGGGGCAGTAGTCATTTAGTTCAGTTATCTTTGCCTTCTTGGGTACAGGAACAATGGTAGCTGTCTTGAAGCATGTGAGGACAACAGACAGGGATAGGGAGCGATTGAATATGTCCATAAACACACCACAGGTGTGTGTCAAGTCTAAACTCACAGAAGTGTCAATGGTGAAACCACTTGCTCATTCTCCCGGAACAGACAGCTGATCTACTGATTGTGAACCAGCTGTTTTAGTACACGCTCAGCAGCTGGCCTGGGGATTTTGACTGTCTGCCATCCTGCCTGAGATGATGCTGTGAAGTTAGAGTCCGGCTCATTAGTTAGCACAGTAGTAAAGCAAAGCTCTCAACGAGAATGACGCAGAGAGAGCCTACTTGTTATTTTCCCAGCACTCTCCTAGTCAACAATCAGCTGAGATGTGTTGGTAGAAGACCAGTACAGAGTTTCTCTTCTGAGGTTTGGTGTCCCAAACCTCAATTTCCAGCTCAGGGAGCCACACGTCCTGACTTTTTTGACGATAACTTGGGACAGCTTTGCTCTAAGACAATGCTAATTAGATGTTCGAGCAATGAACTGTCAGGGCACCTTAAATGATTAGAGAAGACCTTAGAAATCAATAGCCTTCTTCTACATCTTCATTGTAAGTAAATGAAGAGAAAATCCCTGTGGGTTATGGAGCGCTAAAGGCTATATGAATGAGTGAACTGTTATAGTGTACTATCAATTCAAGGCTTTGGTGTTTTTGTAACGAGTGCACTGAGTGTCGGGAAGCAAGTTCAAGGAGTGAGTGTTTTAATAAATAAAATAAACAATAAACAATGAACACGAAACACAAACAACTCACCGACATGATAACAGAGTCAATAACACCTGAGGAAAGAACCAAGGGGAGTGACAGGTATAGGGAAGATGATCAAGGAGGAGATGGAGTCCAGGTGAGTGTCATGAGGCGCAGGTGCGTGAGACGATGGGGACAGGTGTGCGAGACGATGGTGAAAGGTGTGCGGGATAATCAGCAGCCTGATGACTGGCTTCTAAAATAGTTGTATTGATGACAGCGAAAATAATATAACCTAGCATAAATTTGATCAGGTGCTGAAAGAGAACCTTGTCTTTGACACTTTTTAATGAGGATCAAATGTGCTATTGGGTACCTTACAATGCGGTGAATGTATGTATTTTTCTACTGCTGGTGTTTGTCATCTGCTTTCTTTCTTTGTGTCAATGGCATGTTGATTGGTCCTAAAGAGATTTTGAAGCTCTTTCAAAAGAGGAATATACAGTGCCTTGCGAAAGTATTCGGCCCCCTTGAACCCCCTTTTGCCACATTTCAGGCTTCAAAGATAAAGATATAAAACTGTATTTTTCTGTGAAGAATCAACAACAAGTGGGACACAATCATGAAGTGGAACGACATTTATTGGATATTTCAAACTTTTTTAACAAATCAAAAACTGAAAAATTGGGCTTGCAAAATGATTCAGCCCCCTTAAGTTAATACTTTGTAGCGCCACCTTTTGCTGCGAATACAGCTGTAAGTCGCTTGGGGTATGTCTCTATCAGTTTTGCACATCGAGAGACTGACATTTTTTCCCATTCCTCCTTGCAAAACAGCTCGAGCTCAGTGAGAGCATTTGTGAACAGCAGTTTTCAGTTCTTTCCACAGATTCTCGATTGGATTCAGGTCTGGACTTTGACTTGGCCATTCTAACACCTGGATATGTTTATTTTTGAACCATTCCATTGTAGATTTTGCTTTATGTTTTGGATCATTGTCTTGTTGGAAGACAAATCTCCGTCCCAGTCTCAGGTCTTTTGCAGACTCCATCAGGTTTTCTTCCAGAATGGTCCTGTATTTGTCTCCATCCATCTTCCCATCAATTTTAACCATCTTCCCTGTCCCTGCTGAAGAAAAGCAGGCCCAAACCATGATGCTGCCACCACCATGTTTGACAGTGGGGATGGTGTGTTCAGGGTGATGGGCAGTGTTGCTTTTACGCCAAACATAACGTTTTGCATTGTTGCCAAAAAGTTCAATTTTGGTTTCATCTGACCAGAGCACCTTCTTCCACATGTTTGGTGTGTCTCCCAGGTGGCTTGTGGCAAACTTTAAACAACACTTTTTATGGATATCTTTAAGAAATGGCTTTCTTCTTGCCACTCTTCCATAAAGGCCAGATTTGTGCAATATACGACTGATTGTTGTCCTATGGACAAAGTCTCCCACCTCAGCTGTAGATCTCTGCAGTTCATCCAGAGTGATCATGGGCCTCTTGGCTGCATCTCTGATCAGTCTTCTCCTTGTATGAGCTGAAAGTTTAGAGGGACGGCCAGGTCTTGGTAGATTTGCAGTGGTCTGATACTCCTTCCATTTCAATATTATCGCTTGCACAGTGCTCCTTGGGATGTTTAAAGCTTGGGAAATCTTTTTGTATCCAAATCCGGCTTTAAACTTCTTCACAACAGTATCTCGGACCTGCCTGGTGTGTTCCTTGTTCTTCATGATGCTCTCTGCACTTTTAACGGACCTCTGAGACTATCACAGTGCAGGTGCATTTATACGGAGACTTGATTACACACAGGTGGATTGTATTTATCATCATTAGTCATTTAGGTCAACATTGGATCATTCAGAGATCCTCACCGAACTTCTGGAGAGAGTTTGCTGCACTGAAAGTAAAGGGGCTGAATAATTTTGCATGCCCAATTTATCAGTTTTTGAATTGTAAAAAAAGTTTGAAATATCCAATAAATGTCGTTCCACTTCATGATTGTGTCCCACTTGTTGTTGATTCTTCACCAAAAAATACAGTTTTATATCTTTATGTTTGAAGCCTGAAATGTGGCAAAAGGTCACAAAGTTCAAGGGGGCTGAATACTTTCGCAAGGCACTGTATGAAGTGATTTAATCCTCAATTTTATTCAGTGCAAATTCGGTATGGGTCAGGTGAGGTCACCAGCACATATATGTCTTCGACACATCCAAGCGTGTGGAGTGTTTATGCATGTGTGTGTGAAGAACACTGATTCAATGAGAAAATCTCAATGCACAGTGCCTTTTGGAATGTTGAACTAAATGGCACAGTAACCAATTGAAGAACTAGACCGATCTGCAACTCTGGACTATCTGGGGCATTGCATAAACAGTAGTCAAATCGGCATTTGGCCTCTGCTTTAACCATAGAACACTTAGTAGATCAAGTTATCCCAATTGTTACTGTCTACCTTATGCAAATTCATGGCTGTGCACACGTGTGAGCTGTACTGTGGTGTGAGATGACAGCCACTGTTAATGATCTGATAAAGGTTGAACAGGAGGGTTTTGAGAGAGCTGAAATTTTAGTAGGATATGAATTGGACCCAGAGATCTCACAGACACAAGACGTATGTGGCAGGGGCTACAAAGTGAAAACCAGCCACTTCGGACACCGACATCTTGCTTCCGGACAAGCTAAACACCTTCTTTGCCTGCTTTGAGGATAACACAGTGCCACCGACGCAGCCCGCTACCAAGGACTGTGGGCTCTTCTTCTCCGTGGCCGATGTGAGTAAGACATTAAAGCGTGTTAACCCTCGCAAGGCTGCCGGTCCAGACGGCATCCCTTGCCGCATCCTCAGAGCATGCAAAGACCAGCTGGCTGGAGTGTTTACGGAAATATTAAATCTCTCCCTATCCCAGTCTGCTGTCCACCATTGTTCCTGTACCCAAGAAAGCAAAGGTAACTGAACTACCTATCCCATCTGGACAAGAGGAATACCTATGTAAGAATGCTGTTCATTGAGTATAGCTTAGCATTCAACACCATCGTACCCTCCAAGCTCATCATTAAGCTTGAGGCCCTGGGTCTGAACACCGCCCTGTGCAACTGGGTCCTGGACTTCCTGGACCTCCACTTCACTGATTCTCAACACAGTTCCTTAAAGTTCCTCGGTGTATACATCACTGACGGTCTGAAATGGTCCACCCACACAGACAGTGTGGTGAAGAAGGTGCAATAGCACCTCTGTGCAATAGCACCTCTTCAACCTCAAGAGGCTGAAGAAATTTGTCTTGGCCCCTAAAACCCTCTCAAACCTTTACAGATGCACAACTGAGAGCATCCTGTCGGGCTGTATCTCCACCTGGTACGGCAACTGCACCGCCCGCAACCGCAGGGCTCTCCAGAGTGTGGTGCGGTCTGCCAAATGCATCACTGGGGGCAAACTACCTGCCCTCCAGGACACCTACAGCACCCAATGCCACAGGAAGGCCATCAACCACCCGAGCCACAGCCTGTTCACCCCGCTATCATCCAGAAGGCGAGGTCAGGTGCATCAACAGGTGCATCAACAATGGGACAAGAGACTGGAACACAGCTTTTATCTCAAGGCCATCAGACTGTTAATTAGCCATCATTAGCCGGCTTCCACCCAGTTACGCAACCCTGCACCTTAGAGGCTGCTGCCCTATGTACAAAGACTTGGAATCACTGGCCACTTTAATAATGGGAACACTAGTCACTTTAATCATGTTTAAATAATGTTTACATACTACTTTACTCATCTCATATATATATACTGTATTGTATTCTACTGTATTTTAGTCAATGCCTCTCCGACATTGCTCAATCTAATATTTATATATTTCTTAATTCCCTTCTTTTACTTTTAGATTTGTGTGTATTGTTGTGAATTGTTAGATACTACTGCACTGTTGGAGCTAGAAACACAAGCATTTCGCTACACCTGCAATAACATCTGCTAAATATGTGTATGTGACCCCCCAAAAAATATTTGATTTGAGTCTCCTCTTTTGTCTTTCTGCAATTTCAGAGGAAGAAATCCATATAAATGATTGATAAAGTGACTTCACTGTAATTTGAATAATGCATTGATCCTATTTCTGCCTGGCGTTTTGTATGGTAATGTGCTGTGGGAGGCTGAGGTACTCGGTCTGCTCTGTAAATGGCTGATTTAAATACAGAGACCCAACCCACTCTGGTGAGGTGTGTGTGTGGTGTGTGTTTGCGAGCTACAGAATGAAAAATGGGGGATGGGGAGTGCGGTGGCGTGTAGGCTAGCCTTTCCCCTGTCACCTCTCATTAGCGACACATAGCCCAGCTAACCTTGCCACTCCCCTCCCCAAACCCACCACATGCCCATCCCAGTCCCGGTCCCAACACCCTGCTTCAGCCCAGCTGTCTCCCTCCCCCACACCACCAGACATCCTTCCTCTTCCCATTCAACATCAGCGAGAAAGAGAGCATGTGGGGTTAGACTTAGGAAGCTGAGGAGACACAGTGTCCAGGTCTCAAGAAAATAGTTGTTTTCCAAACATTAGGATGTGCTTCCAGGATCCTAGTAGAATATGTGGTAATTATGGTTCTTGCAGTTGATTGTTGTTTGGGCTCTAGCTGTGTATGGGGGTGGGGGTGGGGTGTATTGTTTAGCTGGCGTTAAGGGATGTATTGTTTACTCTACATCTATCCTGCCCCTCAGAGGACTCTTGTCTGCAAACAAGACGGCACATCTCAGGGGTTTTCTCTTCATCCTGGATATTCAAATTCTCTACACAAATCCCTCTTAAGCCTGGCACAGTTTTATTAGGTTTTAGTGTATTGTAGTGTGGATATTTGGTTTACCATTGTGTGTATTGATTAAGAGCGTGTGGTTTTCCTGGGAGCCCCTGGGAGGCTGGTTAAAGAGCTGCTCAATGGGAGCAGACACAGTGATTTATTAGTGTGCTGGAGGAAAAACTGCCTTCTGAGATAAAGCAGATCTCCCATCACATTGGAATTCCCCGCCAGCCTCCCAGAGGGTCAGGAGCTGCTAGACTGTGTGTGTGTCTTTGTTGGTTTTGGGGAGATGGGGTTGTTGATGGTTACATAATCTTTAGTTTTGTATCAAACATTGTTTTGCTATAGGCAATGTAAATTACGTGATGTATTATGGCAATTTCATGGTAACGGAATTACGCTTTGACTCAGTTTATTCACTTTAAAATGTATGCTATTTTTACTTTATTTTTCTTATTATATATATTTTTTGTGCTTTTTACCCTTTTTATCCCTAATTTCGTGATATTCAATTGGTAGTTACAGTCTTGTCCCATTGCTGCAACTCCCGTACGGACTCGGTAGAGGCCAAGGTCGAGAGCCTTGTGCCTGCTTAACCCGGAAGCCAGCAGGCACCAATGTGTCGGAGGAAACACCTTACAACTGCCGACTGTGTCAGCATGCATGGACCCGGCCCGCCACAGGCCGGGTCCATACATGTTACATTCACACAATGAATCCAGACTAATTGTAACATTGCTAAGAAATTGGCCATTTTACGACTTATTCGAATTCTCCCAACAGGGTGACAAATATTTACAATTATTTACACATCCAGACTGAGATAGTGCCCCAAACAGCACACTCGCTGCATAATTATTCTCCTGATGTTTCACAAGTTTGGACATCACAGTACAGGAGAGTACAGTACAGCATAGATTACTGAACTATACTCTACTTTTCTTCACTGTATTATATTGGACTGTAGTCTACTGTGCTCTACTCACTGTACAGTACTGTACTGTGCTATTCAAACTTGTGAATCATACATTACCGGTCAAAAGTTTAAGAACACCGTTCTCATTCAAGGGTTTTTCTTTATTTTGACTATTTTCTACATTGTAGAATAATAGCAGATGGCTACTTTTAATAATTTGTTTAACATGTTTTTGGTTACTACTGATTCCATATGTGTTATTTCATAGTTTTGATGTATTCACTATTATTCTACATTGTAGAAAATAGTACAAATAAAGAAAAACCCTTGAATGAGTAGGTGTTCTAAAACTTTTGACCGATAATGTACATCTATGTTAGGTTCGGATGTGGCCCGGTCCGTTTGTGGACGTTAACATAACGGCCAACGCGGACTGACCAAATTTCAACTACTTTTCAATGTCCATGGACGCCCAGTGTTGGCCGGTACTCAGTGAGTGTAGATGCTGGTTACAGTAAATGGAAAGAAAGGTGGCACCTGGGTAGGTGTCAGTAAGAGCTGGGAGAGGTGACATTAACTTAAGAGTGAGAGCGAGAGGCAGAGAGAGGGAGGGGGGAGGAGAAGGGGAAAGGGAGAGGGAGGGTTTTTCCACCAGACAACAGAAAGACAAATAAAACCGTTATGAGCTGAAAATAACAGTATGCAAGTGGAAGGGAGGACAGTAGCAGGTGACCCAACTGTGGTTTATCACTATTATGATTTCCCATTGTAGCTATTTCAGTTGCAGTAATTCTGTTACAGATTTTTTGGTTCACGCGTTTTAACCACCTAATACTTGATAAACGAATTTCAAATCAGTAAAATCACTATAAATAATTGGTACATTTACCATTACTTAAAAACCTCTTTGGGCTGAGATCCCGCTAATGGGATCGATATGACAACAGCCAGTGAAAGTGCAGGGCGCCAAATTCAAAACAACAGAAATAGAACATAGTATTTTACACCATTTTAAAAAGATACACCTCTTGTTAATCCCTCCACAGTGTCCGATTTCAAAAAGGCTTTACAGCAAAAGCAAACCAAATGATTATATTAGGTCAGAGCCAAGTCACAGAAAAACACAGCCATTTTTCCAGCCAAAAAGAGGAGTCACAAAAAGCAGAAATATAGATAATGTTCATCACTAACCTTTGATCATCTTCATCAGATGACACTCATAGGACATCATGTTACACAATACATGTATGTTTTCTTCGATAAAGTGCATATTTATATCCAAAAATCGGAGTTTACATTGGCGCGTTACGTTCAGTAGTTCCAAAACATCCGGTGATTTTGCAGAGAGCCACATCAATTTACAGAAATACTCATAATAAACATTGCTAAAAGATACAATTGATATGCATGGAATATTAGATCCACTTCTCCTTAATGCAACCGCTGTGTCAGATTTCAAAAAAACTTTATGGAAAAAGCACACCATGCTATAATCTGAGTACAGCACTCAGAGACCAAAACAACCCAAACAGATATCCGCCATGTTGGAGTCAACAGAAGTCAGAAATAGCATTATAGATATTCACTTACTTTTGATGATCTTCATCAGAATGCACTCCCAGGAATCCCAGTTCCACAATAAATGTTTGTTTTGTTCAATAAAGTCCATAATTTATGTCCAAATACCTCCTTTTGTTAGCGCGTTCAGTTCACAAATCAAAATTCATGACGCACGCTCACTAGGAGCAGACGAAAAGTCAAAAAGTTCCGTTACAGTCCGTTGAAACATGTCAAACGAAGTATAGAATCAATCTTTAGGATATTTTTAACATAAATCTTCATTAACTTCTTGCGTCGAGCCATCCCGGATCCGGGATCGTGACTACAGCCTCAAGTCCATTACCATAACGCAACGTTAACTATTCATGAAAATCGCAAATGAAATGAAATAAATGTGCTAGCTCTCAAGCTTAGCCTTTTGTTAACAACACTGTCATCTCAGATTTTCAAAATATGCTTCTCAACCATAGCAAAACAAGCATTTGTGTAACAGTATTGATAGCTAGCGTAGCATTTAGCGTTAGCATTCAGCAGGCAACATTTTCACAAAAACCAGAAAAGCATTCAAATAAAAATCATTTACCTTTGAAGAACTTCGGATGTTTTCAATGAGGAGACTCTCAGTTAGATAGCAAATGTTCAGTTTTTCCTGAAAGATTATTTGTTTAGGAGAAATCGCTCCGTTTGGTGCGTCACGTTTGGCTACCAAAAAAAAACGGAAATTCAGTCATCAAAACGCCAAACTTTTTTCCAAATTAACTCCATAATATCGACTGAAACATGGTAAACGTTGTTTAGAATCAATCCTCAAGGTGTTTTTCACATATCTCTTCGATGATATATCGTTCGTGGAAGTCTCCTCTCTCCCCTGAATCACATGGATGAATGCGTGCAGCTTGGGGATTACGCAGCAATTTCGACAAAGGACACCGGGCGGACACCTGGTAAATGTAGTCTCTTATGGCCAATCTTCCAATTATATGCCTACAAATACGTCACAATGCTGCAGACACCTTGGGCAAACGGCAGAAAGTGTAGGTTCGTTCAGGGCACATTCACAGCCATATAAGGAGACAATGGAAAACAGAGCCTCAAAAATTCTGCTCATTTCCTGTTTGAAGTTTCATCTTGGTTTCGCCTGTAGCATCAGTTCTGTGGCACTCACAGATAATATCTTTGCAGTTTTGGAAACGTCAGAGTGTTTTCTTTCCAAAGCTGTCAATTATATGCGCTTAAAACGGGCACGTTTTTTTATCCAATAATGAAATAGCGCCCCCATAGCTTCAAGAGGTTAATGTTCCAACCGGAGAATTCCTCTGTCTGTAGAAATGCAATGGAACAGAGCTCGCTCTCACGTGAACGAGCGTGGTCAGCTCATGGCTCTCTGCCAGAGCCCTGACTCATTCCTCTCTCATTCGCCCCCACTTCACAGTAGAAGCATCAAACAAGGTTCTAAAGACTGTTGACATCTAGTGGAAGCCTTAGGAAGTGCAGTATGACAAATATCCCACTGTGTATTCAATAGGCCAAGAGTTGAAAAACTACAAACCTCAGATTTCACACTTCCTGGTTGGATTTTTTCTCAGGTTTTTGCCTGCCATATGACTTCTGTTATACTCACAGACATCATTCAATCAGTTTTAGAAACTTCAGAGTGTTTTCTATCCAAATATAATATATATATAATATGCATATCTTAGCTTCTGGGACTGAGGAGCAGGCAGTTTACTCTGGGCACCTTATTCATCCAAGCTACTCAATAAGAAGTTAAACTTTCATTATCCTCCCTTCTCTTGCAGAAGGTTAACAACTTCCCCAAAATGAAATATAAGTGTTTATATTAGTTGGCAGGGGTGTTTACGTCAACATAAACCCAAGCTTTTATTTCTGTCGAATTTTTAAGATGGAAAATTGTGTAAAAGTGTATCTATGCATTTCCCCCAAAATATAGACTCTTAATGGCAGGATTAGGCGGCCGCCTTCGGCGGCAGATGGACGAGGGCAACATTTTCTGAGCTAAACTATCCAAGACACACCTCCAACAACAACACATACAACCTCACAATTCTGCCCAAAAACAATGACAATTTCTCTCAACCAGTGGCATATGTTTTTTTAGGTGAGCGCTGATGCCGCCCTGTGATAATCAGTCCCACTTTATCGAAGGCAGGGGCGCAAAATATTTTGCTTGTTCATTCCCAGCACGCCTCTTCAGGTGCTGTTGAAGAGATTCATCGCTGTGGCGCTCCACCAACGTTCCGTCAAAAAAATAATCTAACATAAATCATGCAGCAGGTATAGGATATGGTAAAAAAGAGTACGTGGCCTTTTCTGTAGCCTAAAAGATAAAATGTTTGACAATGTAGTGAGATGGATGCTTTTTACATCATGCAGGTTTCTCCGATCAAATAGCCTAACCTAAATGGTGCTTAATCAAATAAAAAATGTGCTGTCATGTTAACAAACAGTATATCCTAAAAACAGGATAGGTCCAAGTAAAATGGACAATATGGAAGGGACAATCACAACTTTTGTCCAGAAGTTTCACCCCATTGTCATGATCAGCTGTTCATAGCAAAAAAGAAAATACTTCTGCATAGTTAAATAAAGGTTCAATAAAAAATATATTTAAACACATTGTGAATAGGCTCACGGTAACTCCTGATAAAGTTGGATAGCTGATATTCAGAGCTTAAATGGCCAAATTGATTAGTCATGGGAATCAGGGTTGATAAAGCCAATGCAGTGACCTGTTTTACAAACGGTGGGCTTACCACATGGATGGGCATTCATGAAATTCCATTGGGGCCAACATGGTAGGCTATACCCCAGTAAGCACGAGCTGACGTCTTTTTTTTGTTCCTGTCTGGATCTGACATCTTTTTTTGGTGTTTTACAAACAGCAGGCTTTCCACATAGTTGGGCATTTGTTGGGGTTCGTTCCTCCTTGTGCCTTGTCAATCATTGGCTCATTGGTGAAATTAGCATTATGACAATATTTTTAACTAAATAATTCAAAACCTTTATTAATGCAATTGCAGACAATCAGGAACATAGCACGCATGTTTCCGAGTAAGTTCTGAATCAAAGCTAAGGTCCCATGTTATTTTATCAACCCCGAAGTGATGTCACTGCCTACGTCATTATCTTTTATTCATTAGACCAAAATCATGCATACACAGCTATATAAACAAGGCTTTTAGTGTGTTATCTAAAAGCTTAGCAGTAAATGTCCAAGTTGATTTATAGTGGAATGTCTGACCTGTCTTATCTCCTACACTCCCCTGCAGAGTTCTGTCTCAGTCACACATTTCTCAGAGGGGTCTCTTTTATAAGAGGCAGAGGGAGAGAGAGAGAAATAGAAAACAACTGTGGAACAATATTAAAACCTCATAATGTGTATATATATATTGTTAATCTGTAGTCAAGGACCCTATAAATGTAAAGAAGGAGGGGTCTTATAACCCCTCCCCTTCTATTAATACAACATAAGCATAATCAATTATTCTAATACATCCATCATTTGGTACATCCCCAATCATGACCCCTAGGTGAACTCCTGACACATTCATAAATTACTTTTGAACTTTAATTCAGAAGCAAAAATTAGCTTGATTTCAACATCCAGAAAATACATATTTTCATCGTCTTCAATGTCCGGAAAAGATGCCTCTTCAACATCCTTGAAAATATGTATTTTAAACATACGGAAAATATATTTTCACCTTTCATTCAGAACCTTAATTTAATCGTAACTCAAAGTCTGGGAAATACATATTTTTTTTTACATCATTTCAATGTAATTTTGCTTAGTGGGGGACTATTGTAGTTTTGTGAGGGGGCTGCATCTTTTGGTCTCACCTAGGGTGGCAGAACGGCAAGGACCGGCCATGCTTCACATATTGGTGCTAATTGGTCCTTTTCGATGGAAATTCCCATTTATCATTTGAAAACTGACAGTAGCAGACCAGTAGCAGACCACCGTGACTTGTACTTGCCAACAGACATAAAGACTTGCAGATGGTTTACTTCATATTTCAGATCTCAAACTGCTATCAACCACAGTTCAAAGTAGGGTTGGGTCCAGGTTTGGTCAATGGAGGAGCTACAGTGCCTAGTGAAAGTCTACACACCTCTTGCACAGTTGTCATTTTGCTGCCTTAAAATTACATCTAAAAAGGGTTTAAATTACATTTTTTCCCTCCATATGTACACAACCTGCTCCACATTTTCAAAGTGAAAGAAAAGTATAGAAATGCTTGAAATGAATAGTAATGTCTTCACACCCCAGAGTTAATACTTGGTGGAAGCACCTTTGTCAGCAATTACAGCTGTAAATCATTTTGAATTAGATTCTACCAACTTTGCACAACTCTTAGAGCAACATATACAATGTCGTCAGAAAGTATTCAGACCCCTTAACTTTTTCCATATTTTGTTACGTTACAGCCTTATTCTAAAATTGATTCAATTGTTTTTTCCCTAATGAATTATACCCCATAAGGAGAAAGCAAAAACTGTTTTTTAGAATTGTGTGATTCGTTTTAGGAAACTAGGCATATGTCGCGGGTCACTACTTCACAGGAGAGCCATTTGAACATAACCTTTCTTTTAAAATCAAAATGCGTTTTTTGGCAGAAATGCCTTCTGGAACATGTGAACTTACTTGCATGTGACTTAATAACAGACTTGTATGCCATCTGTAAATACGCATCAAATTGTTAAATTACGAGACTGGTTGGTTTAGCCACAGACAGCAACCTTCCCGCTAGCCATGATTGGCTGAGATAATGAGTGGGCTGGACATGCCGAGAGATGAGTTCGGATTGGTCTGCCATGAAGCACGCTTCTGTCTATTTGAGCTGGTCAGTATGTGTAGGTAATCATGTCTAACGCGGCTTTAAAAAAATGTATTGTGTAGTAGAACTGCATTGGTTTCTCAAATGATTGCCTCGCCTGGTTCACCAACTACTTCTCTGATAGAGTTCAGTGTGTCAAATCGGAGGGTCTGCTGTCCGGACCTCTGGCAGTCTCTATGGGGGTGCCACAGGGTTCAATTCTTGGACCGACTCTCTTCTCTGTATATATGAATGAGGTCGCTCTTGCTGCTGGTGAGTCTCTGATCCACCTCTACGCAGACGACACCATTCTGCAGCTCACAGATTACTGCACCTATAATTTAAGCCCAAACAACTACCTCTTTCCCTACTGTATTTAATTAATTTATTTATTTTGCTCCTTTGCAACCCATTATTTTTATTTCTACTTTGCACATTCTTCCATTGAAAATCTACCATTCCAGTGTTTTACTTGCTATATTGTATTTACTTTGCCACCATGGCCTTTTTTTGCCTTTACCTCCCTTATCTCACCTCATTTGCTCACATCGTATATAGACTTGTTTATACTGTATTATTGACTGTATGTTTGTTTTACTCCATGTGTAACTCTGTGTCGTTGTATGTGTCGAACTGCTTTGCTTTATCTTGGCCAGGTCGCAATTGTAAATGAGAACTTGTTCTCAACTTGCCTACCTGGTTAAATAAAGGTGAAATAAATAAATAAAATAAATAGTGTTGCTCTCCACTTTCTGGAGGACCGAGTTTTTAAATCAGTGGAATTAGAGTATGATAGCTAAGGACATGGAGAAAACACCGGTCTCCAAATTACATCTTCAAACTAAGGGCAACCATGGCATTCGTGACAGGGAGAGGCGTCCATTCATAATGTATATGGGTAAGATAGGACTGAGACTGAGCTAGCTATATTTTCAGATATTACACATTTCAAATTTTTTAAATTTTATTTTAATTTGTTAATTTTTACCCCTTTTTCTCCCCAATTTCGTGGTGTCCAATTGTTGTAGTAGCTACTATCTTGTCTCATCGCTACAACTCCCGTACAGGCTCGGGAGAGACAAAGGTTGAAAGTCATGCGTCCTCCGATACACAACCCAACCTAGCCGCACTGCTTCTTAACACAGCGCGCATCCAACCCGGAAGCCAGCCGCACCAATGTGTCGGAGGAAACACTGTGCAACCTTGGTTAGCGCGCACTGCGCCCGGCCCACCACAGGAGTCGCTGGTGCGCGATGAGACAAGGACATCCCTACCGACCGGACGACGTTAGGCCAATTGTGCGTCGCCCCATGGACCTCCCGGTCGCGGCCGGTTACGACAGAGCCTGGTCGCGAACCCAGAGTCTCTGATAGTACAGCGCCCTTAACCACTGCTCCACCCCGGAGGCCACACATTTCTAATTTTGACAAAGTAATTTCAAGTTAATGTGTACTGTTAGCTAGCTTGCGAACGTTAGCTAGCTGGCTCACTAGCTAACGTTACGTGTATGGTCTTATTATTCGTATCTCAGAGCCATTTGCTTTGCTAGTTATAGCCTAATGTTAGCAAGCTAACATTGAACCTGGTTGGTTCATGCAGGGTAGTAACGTCATGAGTTGGGATCATGGTTCATTGTTTACCTAGCTAGCTAGTTACATGTCGGTTCTCTCACATTAGCCAGTTATTTATGTATTTATTAAAATAAATATGAAATGAGCAAAGCCCAGGTAAAAAGTTGAAAACCTGCCTCAGTCTTCGGACAATTACACACATTTTAATGCCAAAGACCAGAATGGCTTTCCAAGAGTTGTTGAGCGTTCCTGAGGGGTCCAGTCTCAGTCCTGACTTACAGCTGCTTGAAAATCAGTTGCTGTCCTTAAACAATTCACAACCAAATGTACTGAGCTTCAGCAATTTTGAGTTGTGCAGAGTTGGTAGTCTCTTATTCAAACTTATTTTCAGCTTTAATTGCTGACAAATGTGCTTCCACAAAGTATTAACTTTGGGGGTGTAAAGACATGCGCAATCAAGCAATCCTTGTTTTTTATTCATTTTTTAAAAAACTATTTTTCTCTTTCACTTTGAAAATGTGGAGCAGATCATAGCTCTGTAGGGAAAATATCTAATTGAATCCCTTTTTAGATTTTGTTTTAAGGCAGTGAAATGTGACAACTGTGCGAAGGGTCTGTAGACTCATTAGGCACTGTATGTCTAACAGATCGAGTGAGGTTGGTTGCAGGGGCAACTTGGGGCTAATGCTGAGGCTGGGGTTGCAGAGAGGGGTTGAGCTGGGGTTTGTATGGGGCTTTTGGTTGAAAAGAGGTGGGCTGGACAGGGCTGGTTCCCCACAAAGATCGCCATACATCTGTATTGCATTTATTGCCTGCGCTAGTCAACATTTTGTGAGGGGCAGGAAGAGAATGTGCCCGAGATGAAGATATAACATATAATAATTTTTATTCTTCATATTAGCCTTTGCACATATATAGCACATATAGGGAGTGTTATACAAGAAGAAGTTAATGATTTGATTTTCAAAAGGAATCTTCATCCTCTATCTGAAAAATATATATTTGTTATTTTTTTACTTCTTACGGCTGAGATCCCGTTAACGGGATTGATATGACAACAGCCAGTGAAAGTGCAGGGCGCCAAATTCAAACAACAGAAATCTCATAATTAAAATTCCTCAAACATACAAGTATTTTACACCATTTTAAAGATACATTTGTTGTTAATCCCACCACAGTGTCCGATTTCAAAAAGGCTTTACGACAAAAGCACACCATCTGATTATGTTAGGTCAGTACATAGTCACAGAAAAACAGCAATTTTTCCAGACAAAGAGAGGAGTCACAAAAAGCAGAAATATAGATAAAATGAATCACTAACTTTTGATGAGCTTCATCAGATGACACTCATAGGACTTCATGTTACACAATACATGTGTAACTCTGTGTCGTTGTATCTGTCGAACTGCTTTGCTTTATCTTGGCCAGGTCGCAATTGTAAATGAGAACTTGTTCTCAACTTGCCTACCTGGTTAAATAAAGGTGAAATAAATAAATAAATGTATGTTTTGTTCGATAAAGTTCATATTTATATCCAAAAATCTCAGTTTACATTGGCACGTTACGTTCAGTAATGTTTTGCTTCCAAAAATTTTGCAATTTACAAAAATACTCATCATAAATGTTGATGAAAATACAATTGTTATGCATGGAACTTTAGATATACTTCTCTTTAATGCAAACGCTGTGTCAGATTTCCAAAAAGCTTTACCGAAAAAGCACACCATGCAATAATCTGAGTACGGCACTCAGACACAAAAACAAGCCATACAGATATCTGCCATGTTGTGGAGTCAACAGAAGTCAGAAATAGCATTATACATATTCACTTACCTTTGATGATCTTCATCAGGATTGCACTCCCAGGAATCCCAGTTCCACAATAAATGTTTGTTTTGTTTGATAAAGTCCATCATTTATGTCCAAATACCTCCTTTTTGTTCGCGCCTGTAGTTCACAAATCCAAATTCACGACGCGCAGGCCAGACTAAAAGTTTTCAAAATCCATTACAGTTCGTAGAAACATGTCAAACGATGTATAGAATCAATCTTTACGATGTTTTTAACATAAATCTTCAATAATATTTCAACCCGAAAATTCTTTTGTCTTTAGAAATACAATGGAACGCAGCTACCTCTCACGGGAGCGCGCCTGAATGAGCTCATGGCCTTCTGGCAGACCTCTTACTCAATCAGCTCTCATTCTCTCCTCCTTCACAGTAGAAGCCTCAAGTTCTAAAGACTGTTGACATCTAGTGGAAGCCTTAGGAAGGTCAATCAGACCAAATTTACACTGTATCTTGGGTAGGTAAAGAGTTGAAAAACTACAAACCTCACATTTCCCACTTCCTGGTTGGATTTTTTTTCTCAGATTTTTGCTTGCCATGTGAGTTATGTTATACTCACAGACATCATTCAAACAGTTTTAGAAACTTCAGAATGTTTTCTATCAAAATCTACTACTAATTTGCATATCTTAGCATCTGGGCCTGAGTAGCAGGCAGTTTACTCTGGGTACCTTATTCATCCAAGCTACTCAATACTGCCCCCAAGCCATAAGAAGTTAACAATGGGGGGTTGAGATCAGTCGAAGTAACAGGATGTATGGTTATGCATTGACTAATACAATTCAAACAGACCAATTTCATCAGGCCTTGATCCCCATGGGTAACTCCCCTGCTCCCTCTCTTTTCCCCCTCTCAGGCATGGCAGGCTGGGCTTGGGTGTCTAAAGAGGCTCAGGACCTGAGAGAGAGAGCCGACGGCTGAGGAACTAAGCACTTCTCCTGGGCAGAATGAAGATGCAGGAGGCGAGGTCCCCGAACAACAAGTGAAGAAGAGTGACGATGGGTGCTAATGCATCCAGCTACCCGCACTCATGCTCCCCTCGTACAGGGGGGAACACACAGACACAACAGACCTTCATAGGTAAGTTTCAATGTTCTTACTTTACTGTAATAGTGTATGTATTTACTTTTATTTAACTAGGCAAGTCAGTTAAGAACAAATTCTTATTTTCAAAGACAGCCTAGGAACAGTAGGTTAACTGCCTTGTTCAGAACGACAGATTTGTACCTTGTTAGTTCAAGGATTTGAACTTGCAACCTTTCAGTTACTAGTCCAACGCTTTAACCACTAGGCTACCCTGCCGCCCCGACTTTGTTTCTTCAAAGTCCTCAGTGGGACATATCATCAGTGTCCACAACAGACCCTCATGGCAAGGATATGTCACCTTGATTGGGGAGAACGGGCTCGTGGCAATGACTGTATCGGAATCTGTGGAATGGTATCAGATACATCAATCACATGGTTTCCAGGTGTTTGATGCCATTCCATTTGCGCCGTTCCGGCCATTATTATGGGCTGTTCTCCCCTCAGCAGCCTTCACTGCGATACAGGAATGTGCAAGTCATTGTAGAGGGTGGTTGGTTGGAGTTTATCTTTTCAGTTCCAGCAACTGATTTAGGCTCTAGTTTTTACAAACTGAGTTCTGTCAGTCAACTTTTTTTTCTTGACTTATGAAGTTGAAGTCATCTGTGTCTGGTTTGTTGGAAGTGTACAAGCTGCATTCTATCCGTTTTATTTTCTCTGGCGGCTCTCGCAGGAACTGCTCAGTCATCCACCGCTGTCTCTATGTTCATTTCCATTTCAGACTCCAAGCATCAATCCCTCATTCATTTTCTAGGCCTTATTGATGGCCATTTATGAGTGGCTGCTTATGAATTTACTCAGATTTTATAGGCTTTTTGAGATAGTTTTGGATTCAATCAATGTCTGCGTAAGGAAAACCCCAGGCTTTTATATTCATTTTCCTGTTGCGCCTTTCTTGTCCGTAGTCCTAGAGACATACAGTAGGTCCAAGCTCATGGAGATTTGATTGAGTTGAAAGCCCTGTAGATTTCAGAAATAAACTGATGTTGTTTCCAGTTCTAAGGATTGTTGGTTGTAAGCTGAAGTCGCTGCTGTGCAGGCATAGATGGATGTTCAGGGAAGGAAGGCCATAGAGAGACTTTTCTATTTGGCAGTGTTGCCTCTGACGCAAGGGTCCCCTGTCTCCAGCCAAACATCACTGCTATTAGGGGTAGTTCATTTGTGTATGGCTGGACAAGTGTATTGCATAAGACTACATAGGAGGGGGGACTTTCCTACCCCCAGACTGACAATCCAAAACGTTGTTGTCCTCTGACTTAATCAAAGTCAGCTTTATTGATGCTTGTGATGACATCTGATGGAATTTTGATAATAATGGCCTGTTCCTTGACACAGACAGTTGAATTATCTGTGAAATGAGACTGGGGCACTAGATCAAGGGAGTGCCAAGCACGCTATGGGGGAGTTAGAGGAGAGTGTCTAGACTGCCAGGTCAAATGACCAGCCTAGGAGGAAATACGCTTGGGTTTCATATGGTCATAATTTCAGAATTGAACAGGCAAACTGGATAATATCAAGCCCGAGGAATTGACTGCATTTATAAAACGGCTGTGGGAAAACAAGATACGTGTATCATATTAATAAAATCCTGACATGACTTCTTTCCCATTTCAAAAAACAACCACAACATTTGAGCCAGCTGACCTCTGTGTTATGTTATGTGTTGCAGGGACGTCGTCATACTCCCAGCAGGGCTATGGCTGGGAGTCCAAGCTGTACAGCCTGGATCAGGGTCACGACAAGCCCCATGACAGGAAGAAGAAGAGCCTGGGCCTGGCCACCCTCAAGAGGAGGTTCATCAAGCGCCGTAAGTCCAGCCGCTCTGCTGACCATGCCCGCTTGATGCGGGAGCTCCTGTCGGGGTGGGATGTGCGTGATGCCAACGCCCTGGTGGAGGAGTACGAGGGCACATCCTCCCTCAAGGAGCTGAGCTTCCATGCCAGCCTGGCGCGGGCCGAGGCACCCAGCCTGCAGCGTGACCTGTCTGCCCTCTACCAGCACAAGTACTGCACCGACTTGGACCTCATCTTCCAGGACACCTGTTTCCCCGCCCACCGTGCTGTGCTGGCTGCCCGCTGTCCCTTCTTCAAGACCCTGCTGTCCTCCTCCCCGGGGTACGGTGCCGAGGTCCTCATGGACATAGAGACGGCAGGCATCGACGTGCCCATGTTCTCTGCACTGCTGCACTACCTGTACACGGGGGAGTTTGGGGTGGGCGGGGCGGAGGACACCAGGCTGCAGAACGTGGACGTGCTGGTGCAGCTGAGCGAGGAGTTTGGCACGCCCAACTCCCTGGAGGCAGACATGAGAGGTCTGTTTGACTACATGTGTTACTATGACGCCCTGCTCAGCTTCTCCTCCGACGCGGAGCTGGTGGAGGCTTACAGCAGTGGGGGGGCTGGAGGGGGCGTGGCCACAGGGGGCGGTGGGGGGCTGGGCTCCACAGATGAGAACCTGAGGGCCCACAAGGCCGTGCTCTCAGCCCGCTCGCCCTTTTTCCGGAACCTTCTGCAGCGGCGCATCCGCACGGGGGAGGAGATGACTGAGCGCACACTCCAGACACCCACGCGCATCGTGCTGGATGAGTCCATCATCCCGCGAAAGTATGTGCGAGTAATCCTGCACTGCATGTATACAGACTTGGTGGAGCTAGGGCTGGTGATGAGGGGGAGCCCCTCGGCCGGGAGCCTGGGGGAGGTGCAGGTCCTGGTTGCCGGGGGCAGGGGAGGAGCCAGCACCTGCACTGAGGAGGCCATGGAGCTCTACCACATCGCCCTCTTCCTTGAGTTCAGCATGCTGGCACAAGGTAAGCTACGGTATCCACCATGAATGAATGGTTCTCAGTAGAGAGCTGGTGTTTACATTCAACCTGGCGGTACATGTTGAGGTCATCCCAGATCCCCTTATAATCTGTCCAGTATATGAGGATGAATGGTAGTCTGGGAGGCTGCCTGTAACAGCCAGTGAGAATATACTTTGATGCTTTATATCCTTTTAAATCTGGGCTGGGTTATGAATTTGAATGTCAATCTGTCATGCTAGGAGTGTTATTTTAATGGCATGGGTGTCCATGTGATATTGCCCTTAGCTCTGTGACAGTATGGGTCTGACTGGGGATGGATATCCTCATATAACTGCATCTCTGAATGCTGAAATCTTATCATAGGTTAGCAGGACAGGAGTGTGAGCCAACATCAAGGCTTTAATGTAGACTGGGCATTGGCACAACTGAAAAAGCTACCTCAATTGATCCATCCATGCCCATCCATCCCCAAGGTTGGGAAATACTTTTGGTGGAGGGCTGCACAGATTGTTTTGGGGGACCGATTTGTTCATCAAAAACCATTTGCAGGCCATTATAATTTCAACGTATTTCTATCTAGTTTTAGATGTTTAAGAGTGGCCTGGGGTGTTTTTTAACCCCAAATAATAATTTACAAAAAGATATACCGTAAAACTTAAATCAATAGCCCAGGTGTTTATTTGCTTCAATCACTGAACACAACATTAGAGACAGGCTTCTATTTGAGCCAGGTGCCTATTTTCTTAATGCACACAGCTTTTGCTCATTTGTATAGTTAATTGTTTAATTCCAGCATTTGCTTCCAGCCTTTTAATTAATGTGTTGATTTCCTGCACTAATTTATCATTTATACACACTGTCCTGTTTATTTTTGTCTCAGTATGTCTCTGTTTCCAGATAATTATTATTCTGTCACAAAAAAATTTAAATAATTATTCTCCTCATTGACTGTGCATGTTTGGCAGTTCTTATTTTCACCACTAGAGGGTAATCAGACGATTTCTGGGGGTCTGTTAGTGGTGCTTGAGACAGCTGTTTGTTCACCCACACCTGCCCGCAATTGCTAATAACTCATCCGCAACCGCCCCACTATATGTGAAAAAAATGAAAATCTGAGGCCTGCAACTGAACCTAACCTGCTAATATAGAAAGTGAAAGATTTTTTGACGGGAGTGCAATTTTAAGGACCGTCCAAACCAAGGACGATAACTATAACATAACGGTCACTATAACGAATAAGAAAATAAAATGTGTTCAAATTCAAGTGAACAGGAGCCTTCAGACTACAACGATAACTACAAAAAGAGTGGAAAACGATAACGACAGTATCGTTTGGATCACTTTCAGAGTGATTTGTATTTTTTCGCTGTCCATTCGACTATAAAATATTGACAACCGATCAAAAACGCGTTCTATTGAAGCGGTCTAGGTGCGTAAGGCTGCTCAGAGAGGAGAGAAGGCAGAGCGCACGCTAAGCTTGCCTGAATAACTGGGCATGTGTGAGCATATTGGTTGGCCACATTAATTATAGTACAACTTGGGAGAAGGATGTGCCTTTCTGTACCTTAGCTGTCGAGAAAATACCCATTACTGATCCAAGTGGTTGCCTAATCAGGCCAGAACTAGATTATTATTATTCAGAATGAAACATGCATTCAAAACTCAGGGATTTTTAGCAGATACTGAAATTGCATATTCACTGTAGTTTACGGCCTAGAATATAATTATTTATGAAAATGCATTATTGCATTGTGTTGTTATAGCCTAGGTGTGATAATTTTCTTGTCCCTAAAAAGTTTAATCAATTGGGGAGACTTCCGAGCTGCGTGCCTGCAGGGACTGGGAGCGCAGCCTAGGGAGCACACTATCCTAAACTACCTTTCATTTCATAATCTGATGTAAAAATATCTATTTCAATGTGTAAATCCATTGGGTATAGGCTATTCACTGCAGTATTATGCCTAATATTTAGCTAATGAATGATGGGTTGCATACACTTCTAACTTATGCTGCACATCTCTACCAACGGCAGGGTAGCCTAGTGGTTAGAGCGTTGGACTAGTAACCGGAAGGCCGTCATTGAAAATAAGAATTTGTTCTTAACTGACTTGCCTAGTTAAATAAAGGTAAAATTTAAAAAATAAAAACTGGGCAAAACTGGTTGAATCGACGTTACCAAGTCATTTCAACCAAAACAGTGTGATAACATTAAATCAATGTGGAAAATTGTTTAGATTTGCAAAACGTTACCAACATAAGGGCATTTTTTTCCCACATTTTTACACCTAACTTTTGACCTAAATCCAATGACATGGTGACTTTTTATTTCATTATTTTATTCACATTAGTTGAACTGACGTCTGTGCCTAGTGGGTCGTCTGTCTTCACAGTTCTCTTTGCGCAATTACGCACCTGACCTCTCCACTGCTTCTCAGCTACAGCTATTCCTCCTAACACTTGGAGTCCCAGGAAAAGCTAGACTACAATAGCTTGTTGTACATTTAATTCAAGCAGTTTATTTACTACTAGCCTATCAAGGAGAGATTTCAGCTTGCTGAATGTAAAATAGGAGAGTTTTAAAGGAGAGAGAGCGCACCATGGTGTGATCAAAGTACACCACATGAGTGGCCTGCTAATGCACCTTTCTGGAACATGTAAACTGTCGAGAATAGAACTAAACTGATCCATATGGATTCATAATCAGGCCTAGGCTGTATGCAGTTTTTTTGTTGTCAAGAAGCATTCAAAACAGGACATTTGAGCAGTTATTCAAATTAGCCTACATCATTGCAGTTTACAGCCCTAGACAATAATTGTGCACTACCTTGATAACAATAATACTTTCCTCATTGCAGTGTGTTGTTGTAGCCTAGGTAGAATAATGTTATTGTCTCAACGTAGGCCTAATCAATAGTGGAGCTTTGCAGGCCCGACTGCTGCCTGGAAGAATGTACACATCTACCATTTCATAATTGAACTTTTTTTCTTGCACTTTGACAGGCAACTATTTATATCTACACTATTTAGCTAATGAGGAGCCTAATAATAGGGGGGGCGGCAGGTAGCCTAGTGATTAGAGCGTCAGACTGGTGACCAAAAAGTTGCAAGATCGAATCCCCCAGCTGACAAGGTAAACATCTGTCATCCTGCCCCTGAACAAGGCAGTTAACCTGTTCCTCAAATGCCATTGAAATTTAGAATTGGTTCTTAACTGACTTGCCTAGTAAAATAAATAATTACAATTATCTAGCTAATATTTAGCTTCTTACTTCAGCTACACATATCCAGCTGTTCCTGTGCATAATAGCGCAAGCCACTCCGCTATTCCTTTTCATGTGAAATCTCAGAAAAAGCTTTAGGCTGCAAAAAGCTATAGGACATTTATTTTGAGCTTTTTTTATATAGTAGGCTTGATAGCCTTTTCATGGAGAGGCTCTTGCCTCTTGCTAATTGCTGAATGTAAAATAGGCCAAAGGAACTGTCAGGGAAAGTTATGGAGAGAGAGTGCATTGGTGTGATCACTTTGGCCAGTGATCATAACATTGTTGCGCTGATGCTTTACAAATGGTTCTGGTCGTTGGTGTGGACGGTCCTTCAGATAGGTTTCTGTTCTATCAGTCCTGACATTTTGGTAGGCTATTTGTTAGTCTGTAATTGTCTGTAATTAGATACATGCAGCTTCTCCTCTGTCATTATCTGTTGCCCTAGAAGACTAAATAAACCCGTACTCACCAGAATAATGCCATAAATGATAGAATGAAGGCTTTAATCCAGTTGACATCGGTAAAGTTGTCTCTGTCATCTCTGCTTCTTTCACGGAGCAAAGACGTTTATGGACCGTGGAGAAATGCAATTACAAAAAAAGACTGGAAAGATTTTCTGTTCAAAATGTCCAAATGACATCAGTTTGACCCGTTGTAAGGAAATAGAAAGCTGTGAAAACTGATCAGATTTCAGTTTGGCTTGGATACCTATTTTATGTGGTAGAAATACAATCAGCTTGTATGATTCTGATAAAGATAGCACCCCCACAGACGGTATCTAACTGCACTATTCACATTCTCTTAAGATGCTGAAAGAAAGAAATCATATTTCTCCTCTCCTGCTCCCAAGTCAAAATTTACCTACATCTGGTTTATAATTTTACTGCAAGAAATGCTTAATTGTGTAGGAGTTAATATTACTGCTATGTGATAGGTTAAAGACCAACAGTCAGTGTCCAGATTTCAGTTTCCATTTAACCCATCTGAACAGTAGGCTACAGTTCCCTTGACGTGCCATAGGCTTATTTGAAGTCTCGTCTTGTGACTGGAATTTGTATAGCACCTCATAATCGTCACACATAACATAGCGCCTGATAATCATCACCTATAACACAGCTGGCACTACTATCATCCTCTTTTACCAAATCTTTCCCAAACATTACTTTCCTGGCCATCCCTTCTCTTTATTTTCAACTCTCCATTTGCAGATTTTCTCTTATTGAACTTCGACATTGCCCCTGTGTATCGACTTTTTCTGCCCGTTCCCAAAACATTTGACGATTGGCGTGTAGGCTATTTGGCAAGCGTACAGTTAGGTCTTAAAGCTTAGGCTTATACACTAATGAAAGATAATGAAGGAAAAACATGAATGTAGCCTATAGATTGCACAAGAATGATACATTTATGGATTTTGTAAGGTATTGTTTTCTTTTATTCAACCCGTCCACCCACCACCCACCTGCCCTTCATCCACACAATATTTCATGACCCTAAACCCCCCACACCGCGGATATAACCACGGGGACTGCGAGTCAAACTAAGGTCTGTACTCTGAAGATGTTGACTGTTTTTATGCTTGCCAGTTAGCTAGTTTTTCTCAGCTGTGGATAATGGATAACAGTTTCCTACTGGCGAAAACACTCAACCTCATAAAATAATTAATGATAATTCATGGTAGCCTCATAAACAATTAATTTAGATATGCCGTTTATTTGAAACTGGCATTTATTTGATGAAATGTGTGCCATAACCCGGCTATTAAAAGGGACAGGCAGCTATTTGAGGCTCAGCATTTAATTTAAGTTTTACGGTACAGGGCTGTATATATATACAGTGGGGCAAAAAAGTATTTAGTCAGCCACCAATTGTGCAAGTTCTCCCACTTAAAAAGATAAGAGAGGCCTGTAATTTTCATCATAGGTACACTTCAACTATGACAGACAAAATGAGAAAAAAAATCCAGAAAATCACATTGTAGGATTTTTTATGAATTTAATTGCAAATTATGATGGAAAATTTCCGTTCAGCCACATGAGCATTAGTGAGGTTGGGCAATTAGACCTGGCTCGCTGTTAGCGTTCCAATTCATACCAAAGGTGTTCGATGGGGTTGTGGTCAGGGCTCTGTGCAGGCCAGTCAAGTTCTTCCACCGATCTCGACAAACTATTTCTATATGGACCTTGCTTTGTACACGGGGGCATTGTTATGCTAAAACAGAAAAGGGCCTTCCCCAAACTGTTGCCACAAAGTTGGAAACACAGAATCATCTAGAATGTCATTGTATGCTGTAGCATTAACATTTCCCTTCACTGGAACTGAGGGGCCTAGCCCAAACCATGAAAAACAGCCCCAGACCATTATTTCTCCTCCACCAAACTTTACAGTTGCCACTATGGATTTGGGCTGGCAGCGTTCTCCTGGCATCTGCCAAACCCAGATTTGTCCGTTGGCGTGCCAGATGTTGAAGTGTGATTCATCACTCCAGAGAACGCGTTTCTACTGCTCCAGAGTTCAATGGCAGCGAGCTTTACACCACTCCAGCCGACGCTTGTCATTGCGCATGGTAATCTTAGGCTTGTGTGCAGCTGCTCAGCCATGGTAACCCATTTCATGAAGCTCCCGACAAACAGTTTTTGTGCTGACGCTGCTTCCAGAGGCAGTTTGGAACTCAGTAGTGAGTGTTGCAATCGAGGACAGACAATTTTTACACGGCAGACCCGTTCTGTGAGCTTGTGTGGCCTACCACTTTGTGGCTGAGCCGTTGTTTCTACTTCACAATAGCAGCCCTTACAGTTGACCGGGGCAGCTCTAGCATGTCAGATTTTTGACAAACTGACTTGTTGGAAAGTTGGCATCCTATGACAGTGCCACGTTGAAAGTTACTGAGCTCCTCAGTAAGGCCATTCTACTGCCAATGTTTGTCTATGGAGATTGCATGGCTGTGTGCTCAATTTTAAACACCTGTCAGCAACAGGTGTGGCTGAAATAGCCGAATCAACTAGTTTGAAGGGGTGTCCACATACGTTTGTATATATAGTGTTCTTATTTTTTTTCTCAAACCTCCCGTGGGCCAGATTGAATGGGCTCGTGGCCCAGATCCAGAGCCGTATGTTCCCCACCCCTACTATAATTCCTATGGCTGTATTCTCCATATATCCTCATCTCAAATTCCCTGCTTGTTTTGGTAAAGTTTTTGTCATTTGCAGACGTTAGGCCAGTTTAAATGGAAAAAAACAGGACTGTTTCTCTGCCCTCCCTCCCAGTAACGGATTGCTTCTAGGCAGGGGGTTGTAGAGGTCTCCAGTGACAGACAGTCTTATTGATACACAGCTCTGCTGAGCAGAGAGCCAGCCAGCACTGCTGTCAGGGCTCCATCACTCCTTTATTTATCACAAGACAGCTGCCCTCTCTCCTTTGCTCTCCCTCTCTCTGGCTGCTGTCACTCTCAGCACTCTGAGTTGACCCCCAGAGCTCCCTAGAATGTCAGATGGAGACGAAAGCGGAGCTGTTGTCAGTTTATTACCATCACCTGCCATTGCAATGAGAGATGGTGTTTTAAACCTGAGGGGGGGTTGCTCTCTTCATGACTGTGAGGTTCAGTTGAATATAAATGTACTAAGTCACACATGGGAGGTATGTTGTTTCTCACCTCCGCTAGGCAGTGGTCATGATTATGTGTGGTGTTCTGCTAACAGAGACCCCTCACACCTTTCTCTGACAGCTGAGTGACAGGTTGAATTATTTGAAAAACCTGCCCCTCCGTCAAAATACACCTTGAAATATCGATATATAGAGAACTGAGGGTGAAAAGATTCAATTTGCCCATCTGTCTTCAACAGCTACATTCCATCTCTCTTGGAGATCGGTGTGGTTTTGACTGTATTACAGATTCAGTAGTAAAGTCCCTGATTATGGCCATTGCCCACCCACTCCATCACACAGGCACAGGGATTAGTGTATTGTGAAAGTGGCCTCTGTCACACTACAGTCACTAGCAGCATCACAGACAGGAAACGATGTACTACTGGGCCGTAGAGAGGATTAAAACCTCAATCTGTCAGACAACAAACACAAAATGTTAATAACAGTAAAATGTTTATTTCTAAAACGTTTCATGTAAATCTCAAAGTGTAGGGTTTCCTCACGAAACTAGAAAAAAATACCATGATTGTCACGTTCTGACCTTTATTTCCTTTGTTTTGTATTTATTTAGTATGGTCAGGGCATGAGTTGGGGTGGGCAGTCTATGTTTGTTTTTCTATGATTTGGGGATTTGTATGTTTCAGCCTAGTATGGTTCTCAATCAGAGGCAGGTGTCATTAGTTGTCCCTGATTGAGAATCATACTCAGGTAGCCTGGGTTTCACTGTTTGTTTGTGGGTGATTGTCTATGTTGATTGCTTGTGTCATCACAGTTCTCATTTAGCTTCACGGTCATCATTTGTTTATTGTTTTGTATAGTGTGTTTCGGTGTTCAGTGTTTTCTTTATTAAATTTCATCATGAACACATACCACGCCGCATTTTGGTCCTCCGATCCTTCTCGCCTCTCCTCTTCAGATGAAGAGGAGGACGCCCGTGACAAGGATTTGGGGGATTTTCACAACATTGTATCTTAAAGCATAATTAAGAAATAATTCATTGAAGTTGGAACATTTGTGACATTTTGGCCTTACCCAGATCTCCTTTAAGACTCTATAAGGTTTCATCTATAGGTTCTACAAAGCATAAAATGGAGTCATATGACGCTTTACCGCTCGCTCTGTAATATGAGTCGTTTTTTTTATTTCAATAACGATTGTCTTACATTCATTTAGGGATTAGTGTATTGTGGAAATGGTCTCTGTCACGCTACTGTCACCAGCAGCATCACACGCAGGAAACTACTGGGCCATAGAGGCAGAGACAATGGGATGATTAAAACCTCAATCTGTCAGACAACAAACACATTATGTTGATAACAATAACATTTTTATAAAGCTTTTCATGTAAATCCCAAAGTGACTGTTAAAAGAACATAGAGAACAAAGAACACAAATGGAGTCACTGCACATAATACACAACACTAATACGTGGAAAACTTGAGAATAGATAAGGGGTTGGAGGAGTGGAGTAGTGCAGTCAGTTTGCCGGTTATGAAGGCACAGTGGAAGAGATGGATCACACACACAGCTGGCCAGATCCTCCTTCCCCCTCCCTGCGTTGTCACTCTCAGGGTCGCCAAAGCAGCTTTAGCACCAGGCAAACTGTCATCCCTTCAAACCTCCCCTCCCCCTACGCCAAGCCCCTACTCTAGGGTATTTATATCACCTCTCTCTCTCTCCCACAGAGAAGCAACATCAGTTCCCATGAAACCCCATGTTGTGTGGAATGGCTGTGGTGTATGTTGAGTATCAAGGTCCTCTCATTTTGTCTGTACTATAACCCTCTATTTACTTCCCTGCTTTTCATCTCTCCATATTCCTTTTTTTCTTTCTCTTTCCTGTGTTAGTTATCCTCCTCTCAGTGACACACTAACCTTTTAACATGCACACACACATGATTGCACACACACACACATACACCCATGTGTCAAATGAGCTGGGAAGGCCCATGATTTGATTTCCATGTGACAACCTTAAGTGACCTCAGCTGCCTGTCAGAGACCTGGATAGCTGCAAGCCATCTCAGGAGACAATTGGTATGCTGATGTCCGGGGCTGTGGTGGAGCTCTGTCATCTGGCAGTCTCTTCCTTCTCCTCCTCTATGTGACTTCACTGCTTCCTCTCCGTCTGGTTGAGGCCAGGGTACACTTTCACTAGATGTAGGGGTCAATCTGACAGCCTCTTTCTCCATCAGCAATTATCAAGCTTATTAGGGAAAAGGGGATACCTGGTTAGTTGTACAACTGAATGCATTCAACTGAAATGTGTCTTCTGCATTTAACCCAACCCGTCTGAATCAGAGAGGTGTGGTTCAGAGGGGTGTGGGGGGCTGCCTTAAATGACATCGTCGGCACCCGGGGAACAGTGGGTTTGTTAACTACCTTGCTCAGGGGCAGAACAGCAGATTTTTACCTTGTCAGCTCAGGGATTCGATCCATCAACCTTTTAGTTACTGGCCCAATGCTCTAACCACGAGGCTACCTGCCTCCTAGCCAGAGGAGATCACTCACTCTTTTACTCACTCTCACTTAACTGACATTAAAAGCCTTTCAAGCACAGTGAGAGTGATGATAATGAGTGGCTCAGCACACAATGCAGATTTTCTCTCTACTTCCTCTCTCTCTTTACACACACACACACAAACACAGAGAGAGAGAGAGAGAGAGAGAGAGAGTAATGACTCATCTGTGGAGACCTACGGCCCATTACAATCATAATTCATGTGCGGTGAGTTTTTTAGTCATTGATTAATACGATTAATGACCACACTGCCGCACACCTTGGGAGGAAATAAATAACGTTAGTCAGTTAGTCTTCAGAGCTGCTTGCCGATGTGAAAGTGTTAAGAGTGGTAGTGAATGGGATATGAATTGAAATGTAAACTTGGCGTTGCATCTACGAGGCTGTTGCTCGGCCCTGTGTGTGACTAACAGCCTTCCATTAGGAGAATCAGTCAGCTGCTGTGTTATGCTTTAAGGATAAGTCTTGGTCTGTGATATTGCTGTCTGATCAAGTCATTTCTCTGGTTAACAGGCAGAGCTTGACCTATGACGTGAGTGAACCCTAATGCAATTGGACCAAGCGAGACTGAATCTCCACAGATATCAGTCCAGTAGTGTTTTTATTAGCCTTGGGCCTACTTGTGTTCCAAGCAGAGAGGGATTTCCAGTTGCTCCTGGGCAGAACTTCAGCTTATCAGTTAACTTAGAAGTTGGACTTAAACCTCAGGTAGTCAGAGCAGAGCCCATCATTCTGTTTAAGTCTCTCCTCCTTCCTTTTTGTTTTGTTTTGTTTGAGACAGCAAAGAACTAGGTCCTTGAGTAATCAGACATGATTCAAGTCCAGCATGGTGTTTACAGGTCCTGAGTGCGGCTGATGTTTAAGTGGGTCTGGAAATGTTGTGTTCCATAAACACAGAGCTCCAAATAAAAACAGCAAGACAAAATGCCTCATTTATTGCAGTGTCAAAGATGTGGTTGCCATAACACTCATTGTATTGATATTCTTGTCAGTCTACTAGGCTCCAGTGAATGCATAGTGCCACCCGTGGAGGGAGAGAGGAGGGGAAGGAGGAAGGGGAGAAATGGCTTTAGTATTACATATAGTGCTGATTCTAATTTCCGGCTCATAATAACAGTGCAAAGCTTTCTTTATAAGGCTGAATGGTGCTGTGAATTCTAATGGGCTAATAGAGAACAGAGCCGTCTGCTTTTATGTGCTGCTGGTCCCCAATTGGGAATCTTTACCTTTCAAAAGGAACGTGTGTGTGTCTGTCTATGTGTCTACCTCTGCTCAGAGTGCGAGCAGAAATATGCAGAGATAAGGACAAAATGAAAGGGATACGTCGTTACTAGTTACCACAGCCACAAAGTCATAATTATGTCTAAACCCCGCCTATTTCTATTCTTAAAATCTGATTTTAAACCTCATTTTGACCTTAACCACACTGCTAACCTTATGCCTGACTCTAACCTTAAATTAAAACCAAAAGCAAATTTTTAGTTTTCATACATTTTTAGAATATAGACAATTTTTACTTTGTGGCCATGGTAACTAGTGACAACTGAGGGATACAGAGTGGGAGGGAGGGAGAAGTGTGGAATCCATTCCCTCTTCTAGACTGTTTATGGGAGATAAAAAGGCAAAAATGCCCGTGTCCACGTTTCAACTTAATCTGTCCTCTTAACGATTTCCATCCTGCATTTTAAACACTGTGGGGGTCTGCTAGAATCTCTGCCTAGCTAATAAAAGTAAAGGAAGGGACCAAACATGTAGGAACATGTATGTTTAAGTGTGTGTGACAGTTGAAGGGAAATAAACCTTTTAAATGCCGAAGCAAGAGGGCAGGAGTCAATTTCCCAGAGTGCATTTTCAAAGCAGTTTCAAAGGCGAATGGTAGTGCAGCAGATCAAATCAAATTGTATTTGTCACATGCGCCAAATACAACAGGTGTAGTAGACCTTATAGTGAAATGCTTACTTATACAAGCCCTTAACCAACAATGCCGTTTTGAAAAAAATGTGTTAAAGTATTTACTAAAATAAACTATAGTAAAAAAATAACTAAAATAGAAAAATAACAAATAATTAAGGCGCAACAACAAAATAACAGTATGGAGGCTATATACAGGGGGTACCGGTACAGACTCAATGTGTGGGTGCACCGGTTAGTTAAGGTAATATGTACATATACGTAAAGGTAAAGTGATTGCATGGATAATAAACAGAGTAGCGGCAGCGTAAAAATGGGGGTGGGGTGGGGACAATGCAAATAGTCCGGGTAGCCATTTGATTAGCTGTTAAGGAGTCTTATGGCTTAGAGGTAGAAGCTGTTAAGCTGTTGTGTGGTAGTGGAGAGAACAGTCTATGACTAGGGTGGCTGGAGTCTTTGACCATTTTTATGGCCTTCCTCTGACGCCGCCTGGTTTAGAGGTCCTGGATGGCAGGAAGCTTGGCCCCAGTGATTTACTGGGCCGTACGCACTACCCTCTGTAGTGCCTTGCGGTCAGAGGCCGAGCAGTTGCCATACCAGGCAGTGATGCAACCATGCTCTCGATGGTGCAGCTGTAGAACTTTTTGAGGATCTAAGGACCCATGCCAAATCTTTTCAGTCTCCTGAGGGTGAAAAGGCGTCATTGTTCCCTCTTCACAACTGTCTTGGTGTGTTTGGACCATAATAGTTTGTTGGTGATGTGGACACCAAGATCTCACACAGCCCACAGATAAGAGTCCCATAGGAGCGCTGGTACTAGAGCTCATAACCCAGCTATTCCCAGGGCAGGGCAGGCTGCTCGGCTCCACTAGACCCATACAGAGCCAGCAGCAGGGTCAGGGCTGGGCAGGGGCCACATTAAAGCAGACCAGTATCTCTGTTTGTCTATCTCAGAGGCACACGGTGTGGCTCTATCACTGACATCACACTGCCTGGTATCATTTCCACTGTGTTGACTGTCAAAAAGAAAGCCAAATTATTGATGTGCCCTTGTGGACATGTACTAGTTTCCTATCTACATTAACATGATTTGATTGTTTGATGTTTATTCTGCTTGTATCTCGATTACAATTGCTACTATGATTACCACTATAGCCATTTCTTAAATTCCTTTTCACCCCAGATTTGTTCAAATAGCTACAGTATATCAGGTACCTAATTCATAAACCTTCTGCGACTTTTAATTCGTTTTTCATTTATTTGTGTGTGTTTGCATGTGTACGAGAGTGTGTGTGCGTTTGTCCATGTTTTTTGTGTGTGTGGATGTGCACACATGCATGTGTGCTTATACGATGTGTGTGTCTGCACAGCATACTTCCCTCTGGCTGCTGTGTTTACTCAGTGTGGTGAATGGGAGGTAGAGTGACTGAAGCACATGAAGGTATCAAAGGCATTTCTGTGGGGTTGTGTGTAACAGAGTTAAACCACTGCCTGCTGTTCTAGTATGTGCTCTGATTTAGAAAACGCAGGGAGGGGGTTGTGGTGCAGGGGGCTTAGGGGAAGGGGAGTGCTCCCTGTGGTGGTAAATAGGAGGGGAACTACTGCAGCCATCTGAATGGCTCCAGAAGTGACCGCTGTGTGACTGTATTGCGGGATATTTATGGTTCAATTAAATCACCCATTAAAACTCTTACCACCATTCTAACAGTATATGACTTCCCATACAAGAGATTTAAAAAATGTAGCCTGGGCCCATATTGTACGTGCTGTAGCCACACAGAGGAGTTGGTTGAAGCACAAACTGACTGGACAACCAGGCTATTAAAGAGGCTGTTCACTCGGTGATATGAGTGTTAGACTGAGGTATCTAACCACTGTGGTGTGTGTTCCTGTCTCCTCTCCCAGGCTGTGAGGACATTGTGGTGGAGAGCCTGTCCCTGGACTCTCTGGTCCCCATCCTGAAGTGGAGCTCTCAGCCTTACGGCTCCAAGTGGGTCTACCGCCAGGCCCTGCACTTCTTGTGTGAGGAGTTCAGCCAGGTTGTGACCTCTGACGTTCTCTACGAGCTTAGCAAGGAGCACCTGCTCACCGCCATCCAGTCAGACTACCTGCAGGTGACTACCGCTGTCTGTGTGATTGGCCTGAATGCATTTACCAATTATGTTATCCTGTCTAAATTACCCATTTGTTGTCCGTGCTTTGATTATAATGGCTGACAAAATAAGAACACTTTTTTACGTATTTTCAACCATCCAGTTTTCACGTAAATCTGCGAGGCAGCTAGGGTATGATTGGTTTGATATAATTATTTAGTGAAGTGGCAACACGCACGCAGATGCATAAACACAAACCCAAACACGTGTAGTCTGGAGCACAGACCGAGTGAGAACATTCCCTGGAGGCATTGCCTTCAAGGATGGACTCTAAATGAAGCTGAGCTCTGGTCTGCTCTGCTGTGCCAAACTCCCTGGGTATCACACAGGACGGCTGAGGTGAAACGCTGTAATCCAACCAGACAAATATAACACTCAGCCAAAACTACACCATCAACCACATATGCAAGCATCCTCACTACAATGTTTAACCTTGTCCTTACTCTTTTCCTTACCTATCACCATCCCCCAATCTTCTTCTCTTGCACCCCTGCCCTCCTCTCTCCCTTTCACAGGCGAGTGAGCAGGACATTCTCAAGTACGTTGTTAAGTGGGGCGAGCAGCAGCTTATTAAGAGGATGGCAGACAGGGGTAAGATAATACACTCTATAATTACCCTCAGAGCAGGCCCCCTAATGGCTCTGGGAAAATACACTCTAAAAGGCTATAAAAGAAGCCACGTTTTATCCTTAAAATGGGAGACTCTGAGGCACCTCAATTGTAGATTGCAGTATTTTGTTTTTGTGTAGCTCTGAACCCGACTGAAAATACTGTATCATAAAACAATAATGAGTGTAGTATGTATGTTGGCCGTCCTAACCATAGAATGAACTACAAACTGTGTGTTTTTTGCGTCTGGTTTCTTTTCCCAGAGCCCAACGTGCTGAGTGGGACGGCCCACAGTGTGAACAAGCGGGGGGTGAAGAGGAGGGACCTGGATGTGGAAGAACTGAAGGAGATCCTATCCCCGCTGCTGCCCTTCATCCGCACCGAGCACATCCTCCCTGCCAACAGCGACATCCTCTCTGACGCGGTCAGTAGTCATGGATGATTCATCATATGTTGGCTTCAATACAGTTTCTGCTGTCAATACATAAAGTGCAATCAATCTATCTATCATGTTGACTGACCTGTCCCTCTAGGTGTGTTCTTTTGTGCTCTCTTTAAATCACCCCCCTCCTCTTCCCGTCCACAGACAAAGAGGGGTCTGATCAGCACCCCTCCCTCGGACATGCTGCCCACGACAGATGGGGGCAAGGCCAATTCTTGGTTGCGACAGAAGAACGCTGGCATCTACGTGCGGCCCCGCCTCTTCTCTCCCTATGTAGAGGAAGCCAAGGTAAGACACTCAGCATCGAGGGGTTAATGACGATTAGCAGTGCAGGTTTTCTCTGTTCGATCTCATCTCTGAGGGTTTGGGTCAGGCCGAGGTCGTACAGACTCCTAACCCGTCTCCTCCTCCCCTCAGTCTGTGCTGGATGAGATGATGGTGGAACAGACAGATCTGGTGCGTCTGCGTTTGGTGCGCATGTCCAACGTGCCTGACACCCTCTACATGGTCAACAACGCCGTGCCACAGTGCTGTCACATGATCAACAATCAGCAGATGGCCAACAACCAGTCCACCGTCCCGTCCGTGGTGGCCAATGAGATCCCAGGTTAAAGGAGAAGACTGGTGCCAATAAGGAAGCCATTTTGTATAACATATTAGTAACATTGACATGGTCCACTAATCCTCTGTGTGTGTGTCCTGTCAGTACCCAGACTGGCGGTGGTGAAGGAGATGATCCGGAGGCTACAGGAGCTGAGGCACACAGACCAGGTCCAGAGGGCCTACGCCCTCAACTGTGGCGAGGGGGCCACTGTCAGCTATGAGCTGCAGCTGCGTGTGCTGAGGGAGTTTGGCCTGGCGGACGGGGCTACTGAGCTACTGCAGGTGAGGGGAAACACCCTCAGGTACAGGGAGGACCAGGTCTGAGAAAGTAACCAGGCTATAGACTGATAGACTTGGTGTACTATGCTGATGACTTGTATGCATTGTAGTTGTAGACCATTTAGATACCAATGCAAAATCTTTTGTTTATTCTCAGAACCCCTTCAAGTTCTTCCCAGAGGAGCGTTTTGGAGACGAGAGTCCGGTTCTGGCCCTGCGCCAGGCAGGACGTTGTCGAGTCAACAGCAGCCCAGCGATGGACAGCATGTTCTCAGACCTGGAGGGCCTGGCTGGGTTTCACCCCCCGCTGCCTCCCCCTCCACCCCCATACCACCCCCCTTCCACCCCCAGCCATGCCCAGCTGAAGGGGGCATGGAGGCCCCGTGTGGCCATCCCACCCCCCACCCGCTCCTTCTCCTACCCCTGTAACCGCACCCAGCTCCACACCTCAGCCAAGCATGGTAGCCCTGACTACCCCTCTGCCCCCAGGCCTCCACCTCCAGACTGCACCAATCCCCAGGCCATGGGTCGAGCCCTGCTCGCAGAACCACAGGTGAAGGTCCACATGTCATGCTGTGTGTGTGGATTGCATTTGGTCAGTGTAGCTGTAGAAGTGTATTGTGCTGTGGTCTTGTATATAGCTCTAACTAGCTGTGTTTGTGTGCTTCTTTTTGTTTCTCCAGCTGAGCATGGAGCCTGTGATGAGGAGTTCATGCCTGACATCGCTCTGGGTGTCTCTGTCATGACCCTGAGGGAGCACCGTATGGGGAACAGGGACGGTCACAACCCTCCCCCTCATGGCCCCACCCCGACCCCACACCTCCCCCCCGGACCCTGTCCCTCAACTCGCCTCAGCCATGGCCACACTCACTCCTGTAAGAGGCACGCTCCAGAGCCAAAGCTGGAGGCCCAGGCAGAGTTCCCTGACCTCTACGACTTCTCCTGCCGACCAGCCACCCCGACCTCCAGCCACCCCCTGGCTCCTCCCTTCGCAGGGCCAGACCTCTACAGCCACAGCCCCTCCAGCAGCCTCCCTCCCTCCTACGTGTCTGACACCCAGGGATGGACAGCTGAGGCACGCTCTGACCCCCTGCGCTTGGACGTGCTGGGCCTGCCCCCTCAGCGGCAGAATGGAGCTCTGGCTAATCCCTCTGGTTCCCATGCCAAGGCAGGACATGTCCCCAGAGGACAATCAAACAATGAGACTGACCTCACTCACGGCCTTGGCCACTTGTGGGGCTCCGCTAGTCGAAACCTAGAAGGGTATGAGGAGAGGCCGTCGGCCCACAGTGAACCCCAGGAGGAGATGGGGGTTACTGGCGAGTCCACAGGGTCAGGGGCCCAGCAGCTTCATAGAAATAGTGTTAGCGAGGAGGCTAACAGAGACCGCAGGTCGCCTAACAAGCCTGACTACCCTTACAGGAAGTCAGCACTTTAACCCCTGGAGAGGAGTGGGGGTTGAGTTGTCTAAAGGGAAAGGTGGGGAAAATGACCTCCAGTCATGGACATCAGAGCACTACACTAATGAGTGTGTGAAGGGTTGGCTAATGATTTCTATTTATAGATTGTGTGTGTAAATATCCCACCTCCTCCAGCCCTCCCGTTATGACATAGTGCTGTCTTCACCTCACGTCTCCTCTGATTGTTACAGACTAGCGGCATCTAGTCTGTAGGTTAGAGAAACAGCAGTGACTGTAGTGTTTCAGTCTGACTGTTGAATTGAAGCTTGCCGAAGCCAACCTCAGTGCTGCAGTTTTACAATATCATTCCAGCAGTACTGTTTAGGAGGGGTTTTGCCTATTTTCCTTGAGCCTTGTTGCACACAGAGGTTTGTTGTAACCTCTTAGATGTGGGAGTCAGGAATGAAGATCATATCATTATGATCATAACAACGATGTGTTATGATCATAACAATTGTGTAATATAGCTGAAATATGTGCTGAGGACATGTAATATACATAAGGACTGTAGTCATCAGCATATACTTATATACATAGGATCTCAGTATAAACTAGTGAACACCAGCACGTAGCTCCAAACAGCGTTATCTTCATGATAAAGTTATGTAAAAAAATGTCTATATTTCCTTGCTCCACTCATTTGTATTTCCTCTCTCTTCCTGTAGCATTCCTCCAGTACGTACCTCACCTGATTAGTTACATTTGATTTCCCCTTCCTGGTGATGAGTACTAGGCTCTGGCTGGTTCGGATCAGGCAGGAAGTGGATCAGATGGGGAGTAGGTCTGTGGAGGCTGTCATTGTTCTCTCTGGATACCGCTGTCGTCTTCTGGGTTATTGTTTGTGTCCAGAACTCACCAGTGCTGCTTCTGCACAGTCTCTGGCTTTTATATTCTCACAAAAGCATGAGCCTAGGGTTTTCAGAATGAGACAGGAGGGTGAGGGCATAGGTTGATGACTGAGGTACACTGGGAAAGATAAGGGTGCCATGGCAACTGTTGTACAGTGGTGTGTGATTGAACGCGCTCGTCAGGAGATGTTTGTATTCAGCAGAACGTGTGTGTGGTTTCGTACTCCCAGGCAACTGTTTAAACAGTATCAGTACTGTAGACTCAGTATCCATCTTTAATCAGGTCTGTATTTACATATCAACATGAGGCTCTGAGATGATTAACCAGTGACCGACCATAGAATGGTATGGCCAATATGCTTGAAACCACCTTGCTCTTTCAATGGAATTAACAATTAGAAGCCTTAATCCACATTTTGAAGTGACCAAACGGAATTCATCACAAGCGTGATGCCACTACTGGCTCTCCTAGTTGTCAGTGTGACTCTTCTGTACAGCCTCTACACACACACACACTCTCCATTCCAATGTACTCTGTCTAATGTTCATTTTGGTTGTTCAATGTGACCACCATCACGCCACCTTTTGGCCAATCTTGGACCTGCAAAGACCTGCTCTTTCTCTCTCTCTCTCTGCCATCAGAGATTATGGCATACTGAATGAGAGCTATCGGGCCTGTTGCTACAGAAACCAAAGTGCACACATCAGAGCCTGTAAGATCACCCACACCTGTCTGTCCTATGACAAACTGACAAACCCATGATACATAAAGATGCAACATTGCACTGTAGGAACAATCCATTTCACATGGGAGCAGGGGGGAATATGAACAAATGAATTTAGAACAAAAGGGATCCAGAACACCTAAATCATTCTTTAGTAAATAAAATGGTATGGCCTCCATCACCTGCATTCTACCATTCAGAAATCCTGAGCATTGCCTGTAAATAATAATTTGATATACTGTACAACAGAAATCCTTGTTATTACATCTTAGTGGATTTATATGAATTATTCAGCTGTTTTGTAGCTGTGGAGGACTACAGTGTGAAGTTGTTTAGAACCACATTTCACCTAGAAAGAATAATCACTCAGATTTTTGTTCTTAAATGTTTTGTTTTATAGAAATGGTTTAATATTGTTATTGGTGAGAATACCACGATTGTATAGATTTTATTTTTAAATCTAGCACAGGATTTTTAGCGCAGGAACATGTAGATGATCTGTAGATATTCACTCTGCCATGTAGTAATGAAGTTGCAGGGCAGAAACATGTTTTTGTTCCATCCAGTTTGCTTTGGGAAAAACATTCTAAACTTCAACATGAACATGAGGAATCTGGTTAGTTGCTTTATTTTCCAGGACAGTGTTCCCTTTGAATAAAAAGCCTCCACATTCTCTTTTTGCTGTCAGTGCCTTCCCCTGCCACAAACTGGGCTTTTGTTGAAGTGACTGATATCCTATGCAAGCCTTTTCTACAAGCTTACCAACCTGCATCAAATAGTCCTTTGCAAAACTCATATAGCTAATTATTTGTTTACATAGTGGGTTTTTTGGTACCTTTTGAAATTGAACCCTCTGGAACTGTGATTGGTTATTTGTTGAGAATTGTATAATTGAACAGGTACTTTGTACTCGTTTGATCTATATAAACACTTCTGTAGATTCCTGTACTAAGTTGTATTTAGTTTCACTGGTTCTATTTTTCTACTGTTACCTCAAAAGGTGCATAACAGTGATGAACTTGGGCATCTTTGAAATAAACTGCTTCAATATAATTCTAGACTGTGTTAAGTCATTGAGTTCAACCTAGAATAACAATGAGTCAGGCATCTAAGAAGTACTTTCTGGTTCAAGAAGCAGTGCGACTTTGCGGGGGTCGTGTTTCGGAGGACGCATGGCTCTCGACCTTCGTTTCTCCCGAGTCCGTACAGGAGTTGCAGCGATGGGACAAGACTAACTACCAAGTGGATATCACAAAATTGGGGAGAAAAAGGGCTAAAACTTTTTTATATTTTTTTAAAGAAGTACCTTCTGGTATTTGGAGGAGAAATAGCCACAATCACGTCACGGAGTATGCTGGATGAACTATTCAAATGTTTAATTAACAGGAATGCTTGTGACAACATGAAATGGTCACATACTGGATCTGTTTCAATATGAATGGCAGTGCATCCTCATCAGGTGTCACATTATTATGAAATTCTAATGACAACTAAGACATAATTGACCAAATAACAGTAAGTCCATGACTAAAATGACTAGATTCCATCAGCATCTCTCCAAGCCTGCTAACAGCATGCTACTTCAGCTTCTCATGAGACATGGAACGCCATTTGAAATCCATGGAGAGCCATTCGAGAACAACTTTTTGGGCAAAACTTTCAACTTCATAAATCTCAGTAACAGCATATTTTATAGCAGCACTGTTATTTAAAGCAGAAGGTGTTTGGTGGACAGAACTGTTTTGCTATGAACCCAAAGTAACATTACAAAATTGCACAAGTAAACAACAGGACACCGTGGGGCAGAATGACATCAGCTGTTCATCTGTCGCCTCTTCTTCATCAGCTCCCCAAAGAATTGGTGGATGGCTTCTGCTGTGATGACCTGAGAGGGAGAGGGGAGGAGTGGTTCAATGGGGATGAGGTGAACGACCAAAGTAGTAGATCTGCAGTACTTGTTTTGCTTTTCAGCTACTGTTTGGGCCCAAGCAAATCAAGTATATACATTCAATCATTCAGTGCTGACGTGTCAAGTAACCTGCAGTATGGACTGCTGCTCATAGATTTTGGTTTCTTATGCTGTGTTTATGTGCTCTCAGAATTATTGGAAATATTCTGGAACTATCACCAGACATTTTGTCCTCAGTAAACAACATACAGCACCTCACCTTTCCTTCATCAGCAATCTGCTGTAGGAAAGCCATCAGTTCAGTCTCCTTCTCAATTAACTCAGAGACAGAAGAAACAACATTTTACTTTCATCAAATGGTATAAACCCTGTGTTAGGTTACATCTACAGTTAATAGCTGCCAAACAAATAAATGAAAAAGATTGTCCCCATCCTTAAGTTAAACAATCTCCAGTTGCTGAATGCTGTCCAGAGTACACAACCGTCTGCTTATGCCAGGCCTGAGACTAGCAGTTCCTTGCTCTATAATGCCTCAGTTCTCACAGGCCAGGACAGTGTCCGACTCATCCAGCAGGCCCTCTGAGCAGAAATGACAACACATATTCAATGGAAACAGCTCTCCACCTTTATCCAATCCAAAGGGCTGAGACAACAATGAAACGGTTAGCTACAGCAATCTGTTCCACATCAAATATCTAAAAACAACAGTGGCTGCACTGTGCTTTTAATAAATCATGGCAAAACACACAATCTCAAGAGAGAAGCATCTTTACTGGCCCACCATGCAACTGACGCAGGTGCACAGCTGGACTCTCCAGTGGTTAGGCTAGAACTTCCCTAGCGCTCTCCAAGCCGTGGGCCTTCAGCTTCCTCAGCCTGCAGTACACAATATTGACCTGGCTCTTCACAGGAAGACCTGCGTTACCTTTCCTGCTGCGCCTCCAGACCGTAGTCGGGACGGCTCAAGGGAGCCTTTACTTGCTAGCTCCAGGACCAGAGCAATTTACAGATATTCTGGGGTAATTCCCACATTTGGGGATCTTATCCGCTGCTAATGACGAGTTAGTCTGGAATGCCACTGAAGTAGTTAACTGGAAATCATTGGAGGTAGTAATATAGTAGTGGGCTAACGGAGCAAAAATATAATTGCTCATAGTTCGGTTACATCCGTCACACACAATTGTATCCAAAACCGAAAGTAAACTTACTACGTTAACCATAATCAGTGTTTTAAAGCTATACCCCTACTTTACCAACACATGTCATCTCCTGGTGAGTCCATTTACAGGCAGCCCTCCCATTCATAGCCTGTTTCTGGACAAAAGACAGCAAGGGAGATAACATCAGTGGTGGGGAAAGTACCCATTGTCATACTTGAGTAAAAGTAAAGATCCCTTAATAGAAAATGACTCAAAGTGAAAGTCGCCCAGTACGCTCCTACTTGAGTAAAAGTCCCAAAGTATTTGGTTTTAAATCTACTTATCAAAAGTAAAAGTATATATTATTTCAAATTCCTTGTATTTATCAAACCACACGGCACCATTTTCTTGTTTTTTAAATTTACAGATAGCCAGGGGCACGCTCCAACACTCATTTACAAATGAGGCAAGTGTTTAGTGAGTCCGCCAGATCAGAGGCAATAGGGATGACCAGGGATGTTCTCTTGATACGTGTGTGAATTAGACCATTTTCTTGTCCTGCTAAGCATTTAAAATGTAACAAGTACTTTTGGGTGTCAGAGTAAAAATGTATGGAGTAAACAGTACATCATTTTCTTTAGGAATGTAGTGAAGTAAAAGTAGTCAAATATAAATAGTAAAGTACAGATACCCCCCCAAAAAACTGTAGTACTTTAAAGTACTTTTACTAAAGTACTTTACACCACTGGATAACATGCATTACGTTTTAGGATTTTCAGGATTGTGTTTATTTCGACACTCTGGTGACACACATAAGCTCTCTAAAAGTAGTTGACACGATGAGAGGGTGGGCTGATGAAATCAGTCCTGTTTACAGTAAGCGGAGCTGTGAAGCCTGGTCAAGCTAGTCCCCAGAGCAGAGGAATCTGTGCACCATGGATAATTGCTCCCCTAACTACCCAGAGTAGAGGGCAGCGAGGCAGGCAGCAAACAGGAACAGGAGTCCACTGTCTGCATCCTCCCAATACATTACTCTCCAGCGCCATCTGCTTGGAGTCAGGTGACCTGCACTGCAAATCACGTAGCAAATAGCTGAGTGGATGACTCTTGAATAATGCATGAATTGGTTTACCAGGTAGTGTTAACCAAATGTCTGCTTATGTATAGATGTGCTTATTTCGGCCTTCAATGGAAGCAGTACAATACAGAGAATCTCAAAATTCCTCTCCTCACTGCCCCAAAAAAATGTATAATATGGTCCCCATCCTTACAATCTCCAGTTGCTGCACGGGGTACACAGTACTCAGGCCTGACATGAGCAGACTGTTGAGACTAGCAGTTCCTTGCTAATTGGGTGGTGCGGATGTCCCAGCGCATCACTGGGGGTGAGCTCCCAGTCATCCAGGACGTACATGCCAGGCGGTGTCTGAGAAAGGGATGAACATTTTCCAAAGATGTGAGCCACCCGGGACGTGGATTGTTCTCCACGGAAAAATATTTTTTTCTTTAACGAGTCAAACGCCAAGGATTTACTTCAGACACCGGACAAGGCCCAAATCCCTGTCATTCGCATGAAGAAGAGACAGAGATATAGGGGACATAGGTCGGGGTGCCTTGTAAGGATCCGACGGCAAGTGGGTAATCCGCCTCTACCATCCGTCCTATTAGCCAACGTGCAATCACTAGATAATAAACTGGATGAGCTCCGATCAAGACTATCCTACCAACGGGACATTAAAAACTATAATATCTTATGCTTCACCGAGTCGTGGCTGAACGACGACATGGATAACATACAGCTGGTTGGATTTTCGCTCCATCTGCAAGATAGAACAGCTGCCTCCGGTAAGACTAGAGGTGGCGGTCTGTGTCTATTTGTCAATAACAGCTGGTGCACAAAATCAAATATTAAGGAAGTCTTGAGGTTTTGCTCGCCTGAGGTGGAGTATCTCATGATTAGCTGTAGACCACACTATTTACCAAGGAAGTTGTCATCTATATTTTTCGTAGCTGTCTATTTACCACCACAAACCAATGCTGGCACTAAGACTGCACTCAAGCTGTACAAGGCCATAAGCAAACAAGAAAATGCTCATCCAGAAGCAGTGCTCCTAATGGCCGGTGACTTTAATACAGGGAAACTTAAATCCATTTTACCAGCATGCTCTGGGATTCTTCAATGGCATTGAGGAGTATACCACATCAGTAACAGGCTTCATCAATAAGTGCATCGATGACATCCTCCCCACAGTAACCGTACGTACATACCCCAATAAGAAGCCACGGATTACAGGCAACATCCGCACTGAGCTAAAGGGTAGAGCTGCCGCGTTCAAGGAGCGGGATTTTAACCCGGACGCTAAGAAATCCTGCTATGCCCTCCGATGAACCATCAAACAGGCAAAGTGTCAATACAGGACTAAGATTGAATCCTACTACACTGGCTTCGAAACTAGTCAGATGTGGCAGGGCTTGCAAACTATTACGGACTACAAAAGGGAAGCACAGCCGCAAGCTGCCCAGTGATACGAGCCTACCAGACGAGCTAAATTACTTCTATGCGTGCTTTGAGACAAGCAGCACAGAATCATGTATGAGAGCACCAGCTGTTCCGGATGACTGTGATCACGCTCTCCGTAGCCGATGTAAGACCTTTAAACAGGTTAACATTCACTAGGTCGCAGGGCCAGACAGATTACCAGGACAGGTACTCCGAGCATGCGTTGACCAACTGGCAAATGTCTTCGCTGACATTTTCAA